>NC_133180.1:77547500-77567500 GCF_049306965.1 Danio rerio | reverse complement strand
AGCTATCAATCATTTTGATAGGGGCTATCAGTCATTAAGGGCGGGGCTATCAGTTATTTTGGGTGGAGTTATCAGTCATTTTGGGTGGAGCTATCAATCATTTTGATAGGGGCTATCAGTCATTAAGGGTGGGGCTATCAGTTATTTTGGGTGGAGCTATCAGTCATTTTGGGTGGAGCTATCAATCATTTGGATAGGGGCTATCAGTCATTAAGGGCGGGGCTATCAGTCATTTTGGGTGGAGCTATCAGTCATTTTGGGTGAAGCTATCAATCATTTATGGTGGGGATTTATGTCATTTAGGGTGGGCTATCAGTCATTTAGAGCGGTCCTATCAGTCATTTAGAGCGGTCCTATCAGTCATTTTGGGTGAGGCTGTAAGTACTTTTGGGTAGGGCTATCTGTCACATAAGGTGGGGCAATCAGTCATTTTAGGTGGGGCTATTAGCCTTTCTGGCAGTAATATCTGTAATTTTGGGCAGGGTTATAAGTTATTTAAGGCGGGACTATCAATCATTTTGGGCGGGGCTGTCACTCATTTAAGACAGATCTGTCAGACATTTAGGCCAGGACTATTAGTTATTTAGGCCAGAGCTATGAGTCTTTTTGGGCGGGGCTATTAGTCATTTATTGTGTGGCCATCAGTCATTTTAGGTGGTGTGGCTATTGGCAATTTTGGGTGGGAATATCAGTCAATTGGGGGTGTGGCTCTCAGTAATGGTGGGTTTATCAGACATCTATGGTGAAGCTATTAGTAGTTGAGTAATTTTATCAGTCATTTAAGATGGGGCTATCAGAACCTAAAATGATCCAGTAGTGTGATGGCTGCGGTGATGCCAGACATGTCACATTAACAATCCCATCCTGCAGCCTGAATGATAGGTAGAGCTTTATCAGCATAGCAATAATAGCCATGCTTCTAAAAGACTCAAGTAATGCCATGTAAATGGAGAAGAGAAGCGGTCCTAGAATTGAGCCCTGAGGCACCCCGGTAGCAAAAGGCTGCGGATTGGACATTTCACCCCCTTCAAGATACCCTGAATGACCTAGCTGAGAGTAAGTGTGTGTGTGTGTGTGTGTGTGTGCCTGATATTCCTTATCACATTCTTTCATTGAGTGTGTGATTCAATCTTACTATGCTAATTTTAATTAAACAATTTATTTAAGCTAATTAATTAAACTCAAATATTATGACTTAATAAAAACTTGTTTTCTAGAAAGGTAGCTTTACTTATGTGTATTTTTTAACTGCAGGAATCATTCAGTGTTTGTTGCATTCTTCATATTTGACACTGAAACACATCTCACATTCATTATAAATCAAAGTTGCTTGTTAGTTTTACACGCGTGTCCTTGGCTTCAGCACATATCCATCCAGCAAACCAATTTAATGGAGTTAACAAGGTTATATAAACATGACTGCGTATGGATTTTTACAGTATATATTCATATCTTGGGAAATTATGACTATTTTCTGTTCTGTTTATTTAAAACCTTCAGTTTCAGCAAGCAGTGACTTGATTATTTTATTAAAGAATAAATGAAACTCATTTGGATTGCTGCATGAAGTCAATATTTTCAGGGTGAATTGACAATCCTTATACATTAAGCAAAATGCTGAAATAATAAAGAAAACATTTAGGAATAATTCACCATTTAATTAGTAAATAAAACATAAATGAGGGGGCGAGGTAGTGGCGCAGTAGGTAGTGCTGTCGCCTCACAGCAAGAAGGTAACTGGGTCGTTGGTTCGAGCCTTGGCTCAGTTGGTGTTTCTGTGTGGAGTTTGCATGTTCTCCCTGCGTTCGCGTGGGTTTCCTCCGGGTGCTCCGGTTTCCCCCACAGTCCAATGACATGCTGTACAGGTGAATTAATTAGGCTGAGAACAGGAAACCGTGGCAAAATAGGGTCCAACCTGGTACTAGTAATGTGTACCTAATAAAGTGGTCGGTGAGGGGAATTGAAATATACAAAGGAGTTATTGGACTCTTACCCCTAAACAAACAAACAAACAACTAAAAATATGTGCTTACTTATTATTTAAATACTTTATTTAATTGTTGTATTTTATTTCTAAAATGTGTATTGTGTTTTGCTCTGTATATTAATTATTTGTTGCACAACCTTATTAAAGTTTCCCTAACAGTCCAAACACATTAGCCAGTGTGTGTGTGTGTGTGTGTGTGTGTGTGTGTGTGTGTGTGTGTGTGTGTGTGTGCGTGCGTGAATGTGTGTGTACGGGTGTTTCCCAGTACTGGGTTGCAGCTGAAAGGGTGTCCGCTGCATAAAACATATGCTGGAACAGTTGGCAGTTCATTGCACTGTGGTGACCCCTGATAAATAAAGGAACTGAGCTGAAGGAAAATGATTGACTGAATGATTTGAAGGACTATGATGTGAAGCATCAACATATGGTAACTATGCTCATTTTCTGATTTTTATTTATTTTTTTCACTTTAAATCTTAAATGTACAAATATAATGACATGAGCAGGTCAGATGAGCTTATTTCTTGATTTCTGCGAGCAGCGTATGAAAAACTACTGTAAATGAACAGTAAAACTCTCAGAGGTTTTCCAGAGCAATTGAACGCTCGAGGGTGAAACTGCAGAAAATCATATGAATGATGTATGATGCAGTCTGTGGCTGCCGAGACATTAAAAAATAATCATGATTAATATGCTGCTTTTGTTATTAGCCTGATTCATCTGTCACCACTGAGTTTGCCGTAAACATTTTCATACCAAACACAATTTCTCTGGGTCAATAAAGTATCACGAAACATGTTTTTTGGTCGCCTTTAAGCTTTAGAAAACAAAACATAATGCAATAGAGATATTTAATCTGCTTTATACAGAGTATTTCTTGTCTTTTTTAGATAAGTAATGAAAGAAATTTTATTATTAACATAATGATGTATTAATATTATTAATATTATTGAGAAGAAGAAGAAGAAGAAGAAGAAGAAAAAGAAAAAGAAACAACAACAACAACAACAATAATAGATATGTTTATGTATATTTATTATTAACATCATATTAATAGTAACTACTATTACTAATACTACTGCTACTACTACTACTACTACTGTTGTTGTCGTCGTCGTCATCATCATCATCATCATCATCATCATTATTATTATTATTATTATTATTACTACTATTACTACTACTACTACTATAATTGCTTATTTGTTATTATTGTTAATATTATTAAGAACAACAACTAACAAAATTAGGTGAGGCAGTGGCGCAGTGGGTAGCACGTTCGCCTCACAGCAAGAAAGTCGCTGGGTCGCTGGTTTGATCCTCGGCTCAGTTGGCGTTTCTGTGTGGAGTTTGCATGTTCTCCCCGCCTTTGTGTGGGTTTCCTCCGGGTGCTCCGGTTTCCTCCAAAGACATGCGGTACAGGTGAATTGGGTAGGCTAAATTGTCCGTAGTGAGTGTGTATGGATGTTTCCCAGAGATGGGTTGCGGCTGGAAGGGCATCCGCTGCGTAAAAACTTGCTGGATAAATTGGTGGTTCATTCTGCTGTGGCGACCCCGGATTAATAAAGGGACTAAGCCGACAAGAAAATGAATGAATGAATGAATGAAGTAAAATTATATTTATGTGGATATATATGTATCATTAATAATAACACTAATATTATTAAATTATTATTTATTCTTCTTCTTCTTATTGATATTATTAATATTTTAACGTGTAGTTATTATTAATAATTATATGAATATTCATATTTATTTATTTATTTATTATTAATAATATTTATTATTATTATTAATAATAATAATATAGTTGTTGTTGTTGTTGTTATTATTATTATTATCATTATGGAATAATTTTATGTGCTGTAAATTATTTATATATTTTATATCAATGATCTTCATAATCATTATCTATATATGCATTTATTATAATATTCATTTATATCATATTATTTATTATTAATATTAATCATTATTATTAATAGGGGCTCACAGAAAGAAGGTGCTCGGTTGGGTCAGTTGACGTTTCTGTGTGGAGTTTGCATGTTCTCCGTGCATTTGCATGGGTTTTCTCCGGGTGCTCCGGTTTCCCCCACAGTCCAAAGACATGCGGTACAGGTGAATTGGGAAGGCTAAATTGTCCGTAGTGTATGAGTGTGAATGAGTGTGTATGGATGATTTCCAGAGATGAGTTGCAGCTGGAAGGGCATCCGCTGGGTAAAAAATATGCTGGATGAGTTGGCGGTTCATTCCGCTGTGGCAATCTCAGATTAATAAAGGGACTAAGCCAAAAATAAATAGAATGAGTCAATCAATTATTATTAATACTACTACTATTGTTGTTGTTGTTATATTATTATTATTATTATTATTATTATTATTATTATTATTATTATTATTATTATTACTATTATCAATATTATTATTACTACTATTATTAATATTATTATTATTACTATTACTATTATTATTATTATTATTATTATTATTAATATTATTAATATTAATATTATCATTATGGAATAATTTTACTTGCTGTATAATATTTATATATTTTCATCAATTATATAAACAACTCTAATACACAATAATTTTAATAATTTCTGAATCATCATGTGGCTGAAAACTAGTGCAATGATGCTGACAGAAGCATCTTTGGGGAAGTAAAGTCTGATGTTGATTGGTTTTGCAGTGCACTGGTGTTGGTCTGTGAGTGATGAGTGTGTGACGGCTCGCTGCTGAACTAGTTTTCACGTGTGTGTTTCATAACTAAAGCTTCTAGTGTGAGTCTCCTGAGTGAAGAACCTAATTAACCCTGATGGCCTTGAATATCTTCAGCAATTATAACACACAGCTGAGTTCAGTGAGGGAATCAATGACACACACAAACACACATACACACACACACACACACACACACACAAACACACATACACATACACACACCTGTATTTTACTTCTGCTGTTTGTTCAGAAAAAAACACACACTGCAGAATTACACAAGCTCAGATGAACAATGGGTTATTTGCACGCCAAGTGTTTTTCCAGCCACCGATAAACCTGAAAGGCTGAAAGGTGAAAGGCTGACGTGACTATTTTCAATTTATTTTTGCACCAATAATGCAATTTAATTTAAACACTCACACTTTCCAAAGTGGCGCAGTAGGTAGCACTGTCACTTAACAGCAGGAAGGTCACTGGTTCAAGCCTGGGTCAGTTGGTGTTTCTGTGCGGAGTTTGCATGTTCTCCCAGTGTTGGCGTGGGTTTCCTCCGGGTGCTCTGGTTTCCCCCACAGTCCAAACACATGCCCTATAAGGGAACTAAATTGGCCGTAGTGTATGAGTGTGTGTTATTCACCCTCCTGTGATTTATTTATGTTTCTGTCTTATCTGTCTTATTATGTTTTTATTTCAGCTAGAAGAAAAGCGTCTTTTAATTATTTAAAACCCATTTTAAGCTCAATATTATTAGCCCCTTTATGCAATATTAGTTTTGGATTTTCTCCAGAACAAACCACTGTTATACAATGACTTGCCTAATTACCCTAACTTTACCCTAATTACCCTAGTGAAGCCTTTAAATGTCACTTTAAGCTGTATAGAAGTGTCTTGAAGAATATCTAGTCTACTATTATTTACTGGCATCATGGCAAAGAGAAAATAAATCAGTTATTAAACTATCATGATTAGAAATGTGTTGAAAAAGCATCTTCTCTCCATTATACAGAAGGTGGGGATCGAAATAATTAGGTTGGCTAATAATACGCTCACGCTCAATCTGCCCAGTTGGTGGAATGAACTCCCTAACTGCATCAGAACAGCAGAGTCACTCGCTATTTTCAAGAAACGACTAAAAACTCAACTATTTAGTCTCCACTTCACTTCCTAATCTGCAATTGCCTATTTGAATATCACACTAACTGTACAAAAAAAAAAAAAAAAAAAAAAAAAAAAAAAAAAAAAATTACTAACACTTCCCTTCTTAGACTTTACAGACCTGAAACTTGCCTTTAGTACTTATTCATTGTTGCTCTTAGTGGTGTAAATTGCTTCCTTGTCCTCATTTGTAAGTCGCTTTGGATAAAAGCGTCTGCTAAATGACTAAATGTAAATGTAAATGTAAAATTCTGACTTCAAAGATATAAGATATATATATATATATATGTGGGTGTGTGTGTGTGTGAGTGTGTGTGTGAGTGTGTGTGTGTGTGTGTGTGTGTGTATGTGTGTGTGTTTGTGTACAAATATAGGCTATTTATGTCATATTAAAAAAAAAAAAAAAAGTTTCCAAAGCAGATTTTTAATATGACCTTTAAATTCCACACTGCAAAAAAATATTTTCTTATTCATATATATATATATATATATATATATATATATATAAATATATATATATATATATATATATATATATATATATATATATATATATATATATATATATATATATATATATATATATATTTTTTTTTTTTTTTGTCTTGTTTCTAGCCCAAATATAAAAAAAATTCTTAAATCAAAAAGAATTTTCTAAACAAGCAAAACATGCTGTCTGGTTTTACTGTAAGAAATGATATGCCAAAAATTAGGGGAATTTTTCCTTAAAACAAGCAAAATAATCTGCCAATGGGGTAAGCAAAATAATTTTGTCAAAAGGAAAAGCAAGATCATTTTGCTTATGCCATTGGCAGATTATTTTGCTTCTTTTAAGTAAAAGCTCACTTTATTTTGGCATATTATTTCTGAAAACAAGACAACATGTTTTGCTTGCCTAGAAAATGCTTCTTGATATAAGAATGTTTAGATATTTGGACTAGAAACAAAACAAAAATATAAGTAAGAAAAGCATTTTTTTTGCAAAAAGTGCAGGTCTGTTAGTTCATAACATAACTCCTGGGTTATTTAAATGTGTGTAGTCAAAAACAGACCACATATACTGTACTGTTTGGGTTTATGACAAGCAGGGTTTAAGAGAACATGTTGAATATTAACATATACTCTCTCTCTCTCTCTCTCTCTCTCTCTCTCTCTCTCTCTCTCTCTCTCTCTCTCTCTCTCTCTCTCTCTCTCTCTCTCTCTCTCTCTCTCTCTCTCTCTCTCTCTCTCTCTCTCTCTCTCTCTCTCTCTCTCTCTCTGTGGCCTATTTGAGTTTGGCAGAGGTACATTGTTAGCGTGCCCAGGTCCATGTTTCAGCGAGCGGGAAAGGTTGTACGCTGGTCATCTCTATGTAAATACGCTCTATTCTGTCAATCACACAGCATAAATTGGGGCTGCAAATATGTCAGTGTCTCAGCCTGGCGCCCGAAATCTCTGGGCAGCTTTATAATGCAATATTGGCTGCAAATGCCTGTTTTTTTCCCTAGTTGTTGTTCTTTTGTTTCCAAGATCATAAATTGGGTCATTTTTGGGGATTTGGTTTTGTTCTTGTTTTGATGTTTAGGTTTGATATTTTTAATGTTTAGGTTTGCTATTGTTCCAGTTTTAATGTTTGGGATTGATATTGTTCTAGTTTTAATGTTTATGTTTGATATTGTTCTAGTTTTAATGCAAGTGAGGGGCTATTTGGGGCTGTAGCTCATAGTTTCTCGCAGTGTTCAGACCTCTGTTTATTTATTCTGTCCCAGTTGGAGATATAGAAGGATAAGGGTTGGGAAGAGTTGAGTTTCCAGCTGACAGGCAGTGATGTCCTGGTACATGCTGAACCTGTAGGATGCTGTATCTGTCTTGTGGAAGGGTATTGGATGAAATAAATAGATGTATGAGGTGGTTACTGTGGTCAAATGTTATTTTCAACCCAAGCTCATTCTGAAAACGTAGTCCTGCAGACGTTTCTGGAGACAGCGGAATACATCCCGGGGGGTACGTATGGCCGCGTTTATTTTTTTCAAGCAAACGCTGCGGTACGGTGTGACGCTGTTCCCTTTCGCGCTTGCCTTACCTCCTTGTGGAGGGCTTCCCTGCTGCAACCTGTTTGTCCACTCAGCTCAGCGTGCATGTCGGCAGGCTCGAGATGCAGAGAGAAGTCGACCACGGCGACCGGTTTCGAGTCCGGGGAAGAGCGGTTCCAGCAATCAGGTAAGACAAAAACAGAATCCCAAAAATTAAGTGAACGAGTTTCGTGACAGGGTGAGAACGTGGCGAAATCCGAAAACGCGGTGGAATAAATAAAAAATCGGGGCTTTTATTTTTTTGGACGGCTTTTGTAAACTGTTGCTCGGGTTTAGGGAAGTGTGCGGGCGGGCGGGTCGATCGGTAAAATGGGTTGGGTTCAGGGAAGGAGGAGGGCGAGTCGGCCGATTGGCTGGTCGCGCAGTCAATCATCCGGTCAGTCGGACAGCGGCCTCCGGCGGGTTCACGCAAGAACAGCGCGGGCGCGAACCGCACTCGCGAGAGGCGTCTGAGGTGCGAAAAAGCGCGCAACAGCGACCTCTCGCGGATTCGCAAAAACAAAAACTGCAGCTGTACGTACCCGCCGGGACGTATTCGGTGGTCTCCAGAAACGTCCGCGGGACTACGTTTCCACAATGAGCCTGGGTTGGTTATTTTAAGTTTGCTCATAAATGCACAGATGCTAACTTGTTTGGCTAATAGCAAGGCCAATTACTATTCCTTCAAGCTATTTTTGTAAACATTCTGGAAAATGAAAATGTGCAAATGTTGCTTCATCAGTCTGTGTGATGTAATTGAGTTTCTGACAGATGCTAATCAGATATAAATGTGATGAGTTGGGTTGTACTGTGATGTGAGTTGCTGTGTTGTCATATGATGTGCTGTGTTGTGATGGGGTTTGTTGTGGTATTACATGATGTTTTGAGATGTGATGTGTTGTGATGAGTTGGGTTGTATTGTGATCTGTGGTGATATTATATGATGTTTGAGATGTGATGTGTTGTGATGAGTTGGGTTGTATTGTGATCTGTGGTGATATTATATGATGTTTTGAGATGTGATGTGTTGTGATGAGTTGGGTTGTATTGTGATTTGTGGTGATATTATATGATGTTTTGAGATGTGATGTGTTGTGATGAGTTAGGTTGTATTGTGATGTGTTGTGATGTGCTGTGTTGTGATGGGGTTTGTTGTGGTATTACATGATGTTTTGAGATGTGATGCATTGTGATGAGTTGGGTTGTATTGTGATCTGTGGTGATATTATATGATGTTTTGAGATGTGATGCATTGTGATGAGTTGGGTTGTATTGTGATCTGTGGTGATATTATATGATGTTTTGAGATGGGATGTGTTGTGATGAGTTGGGTTGTATTTTGATGTGATGTGTTGTGTTGTGATATGATGTGCTGTGTTGTGATGGGGTTTGTTGTGGTATTATATGATATTTTGAGATGTGATGTGTTGTGATGAGCTGGGTTGTGTTGTGATGTGTTGTGTTATGATATGTTGCAATGTGCTGGATTGTGATGTGTTGTGATGTTATTTGATGTTTTGAAATGTGATGTGCTGCGATGATTGCATTGTGTTGTCATGTGTTGTGCTGTGATTAGATGTGTTGGGTTATGATGTGTCATGTTGTGTTGGGATATTATTTGATGTTTTGAGATGTGATGTGTTGCGACAAGTTGGGTTGTATTGTGATGTGTTGTGATGTGATGTGCTACATTGTGATATGTTGTGATATATTATGCTTTGAGTTGTGATGGGTTGTGATTGGTTCTGTTGTATTTTGATCGGATGTGCTGTCTTGTGATATGATGTAATGTGATGTGTTGGGATATTAAGTGTTGGGTTGTGATGTGTCATAATGTGATGTGATATTATATCATGTTTTGAGATGTGGTTTGTTGTGATGAGTTGGGTTGTATTGTGATGTGTTGTGATATGTGATGGCCGACAGTGTGTTCGTTGCCCTTGACTGCTTGGTCCCTCACATGATATGATGTGCTGTAATGTGATGTGATATTATGTTATACTTTGGGATGAGATGTGTTGTGATGAGTTGGGTTGTATTGTGATGTGTTGTAATATGATGTGCTGTAATGTGATGTGATGTAGTATTATATTTTACTTTGGGGTGGGTTGGGCTGTTTTGTGATGTGTTGTCATATGTAATGTGATATGATGTAATATTATATTTTACTTTGGGGTGTGGTGTGTTGTGATGGGTTGGGTTGTATTGTGATGTGTTGTGATATGTAATGTGATATGATGTAATATTATATTATGCTTTGGGGTGTGGTGTGTTGTGATGGGTTGGGTTGTATTGTGATGTGTTGTGATATGTAATGTGATATGATGTAATATTATATTATGCTTTGGGGTGTGGTGTGTTGTGATGAGTTGGGTTGTATTGTGATGTGTTGTGATATGTAATGTGATATGATGTAACAATATTTTATACTTTGGGATGTGATGCGTTGTGATAAGTTGGGTTGTATTGTGATGTGTTGTGATATGTAATGTGATGTACTATTATATTATACTTTGGGATGTGGTGTGTTGTGATGAGTTGGGTTGTATTGTGATGTGTTGTGATATGTAATGTGATATAATGTAAGATTATTTTATACTTTGGGATGTGGTGTGTTGTGATAAGTTGGGTTGTATTGTGATGTGTTGTGATATGTAATGTGATGTACTATTATATTATACTTTGGGATGTGGTGTGTAGTGATGAGTTGGGTTGTATTGTGATGTGTTGTGATATGTAATGTGATATGATGTCATATTGTATTTTACTTTGGGATGTGGTGTGTTGTGATAAGTTGGGTTGTATTGTGATGCGATGTGTTGGAATATTCTGTGATGTGTTGTGTTATTATAGGATGTTTAGTGATGTGATGTGTTGGGTTCTGCTTTGGTGTGTTTTGATATGATGTGCTGGGTTATGATGTTTTGTGATATTGTATGATGTTTTGAGATGTGATGTGTTGTGATTAGTTGTGTTGTATTGTGATGTGATGTGTTGCAATATGTAGGTGTGTGTTGTGATGTGTAGTGTTGTGATGTTACGTGTTGTATTGTGTCTTGATGTGCTCTATTGTATTGTGTTGTGATGCGTTGTATCATGTTGTGCTGTGTTGTGTTTTGTTGTGGTGTGATGGGAGATTTTGCGCTGATGTTTTGTGTTGTGATATTATGCTATGTGTTGCGTTGTGTTGTCATTGGATGCGCTATTAAGGTGTGTTGTGATATCATGTGATACATTGTGATGTTGTATTTTGACTTCCAGTTCACAAAAAATCTAATTTACATCTGTATTTGGCGGATTGTGCATCTAAAAAGCATTCATTGCATTTTGTCTTCATCTTCTAAGGCACAACTCATTTATTAGAGAAGAAAATAGACCACAGTGGCAAATACCAATGCACTAAACTACATTTACTGTCGGATATTTCCCCAGTTTATCAGAAAGTGATGATTTTGTCCTCACTTGTTTCTCATTGGATGGAAGCGCTGCTTTATTCCCTAAGATTATATGTGAGAATCAAGAGTCTTATTCACACCTGGCTATTGTTAGCACAGTGCAGTCAAAAAAACAATGTTGATTAATTGTTCCCACATTACAGGATGATCTCAGACAGTCAACACATTATCAGAGTGGAGTGAGCACAGATTTACTGCCAGGAATGTGAGCAGCTTGAGTTTCCCGTGTCAATAATGTCTGGAGAATCATCGGAGAATCCTGGAGATGAATGAAAGCGGAGCTCAAACTGCAGATGCATTGGGAGATTTCAAAGAAACTCTCAGGAGAATCATATTTAGAGTTAACAAGCTCTCCATATTGAAGCACTGAGGAAGACTTGATGGTTTAATGAAATGAGATTGTCTTATTCAGTGGGGGTTTCAGTTAATGAGTAGAAGACGGTCTGTGATGAACATACTGCAGTGCACTTGTCGATATTTGAGCATTTTGTTCTACAACGTATGTCTGTTGTGTGTTGTGTTCTTGCTTTGTGTTGTTGTGTGTTGGGTTTTGTGCTCTGTTCTTTTGTTATGTTGTTAAAAGTGTTGTATCATGTGTTGTGTGTTGTGATGTTTAGTGATGCAATGTGTGGTATGTGGTGTTATGTTATGTTTAGTAATGTGATGCATGTTGTGATGTGTTATGGGTTGTGTTGTGTTGCAATGGTATGTGTTGTTATGTTATGTTTAGTAATGTGATGCATGTTGTGATGTGTTATGTGTTGTGTTGTGTTGTGTTGCAGTGGTGTGTGGTGTTATGTTATGTTTAGTAATGTGATGCATGTTGTTATGTGTTGTGTTGTGTTGTGTTGCAGTGGTATGTGGTGTTATGTTATGTTCAATAATGTGATGCATGTTGTGATGTGTTATGGGTTGTGTTGTATTGTAGTGGTATGTGTTGTTATGTTATGTTTAGTAATGTGATGCATGTTGTGATAAGTTATGGGTTGTGTTGTGTTGCAATGGTATGTGTTGTTATGTTATGTTTAGTAATGTGATGCATGTTGTGATGTGTTATGTGTTGTGTTGTGTTGCAGTGATACGTGTTGTTATGTTATGTTTAGTAATGTGATGCATGTTGTGATGTGTTATGTGTTGTGTTGTGTTGTGTTGCAGTGGTGTGTGGTGTTATGTTATGTTTAGTAATGTGATGCATGTTGTTATGTGTTGTGTTGTGTTGCAGTGGTATGTGGTGTTATGTTATCTTTAGTAATGTGATGCATGTTGTGATAAGTTATGTGTTGTGTTGTGTTGCAGTGGTATGTGTTATGTTATGTTCAGTAATGTGATGCATGTTGTGATGTGTTATGGGTTGTGTTGTATTGTAGTGGTATGTGGTGTTATGTTATGTTTAGTAATGTGATGCATGTTGTGATGTGTTATGGGTTGTGTTGTGTTGTATTGTAGTGGTATGTGTTGTTATGTTATGTTTAGTAATGTGATGCATGTTGTGATAAGTTATGGGTTGTGTTGTGTTGCAATGGTATGTGTTGTGATGTTATGTTTAGTAATGTGATGCATGTTGTGATGTGTTCTGGGTTGTGTTGCAGTGATATGTGTTGTTATGTTATGTTTAGTAATGTGATGCATGTTGTGATGTGTTATGTGTTGTGTTGTGTTGTGTTGCAGTGGTATGTGGTGTTATGTTATGTTTAGTAATGTGATGCATGTTGTTATGTGTTGTGTTGTGTTGTGTTGCAGTGGTATGTGGTGTTATGTTATGTTCAATAATGTGATGCATGTTGTGATGTGTTATGGGTTGTGTTGTATTGTAGTGGTATGTGTTGTTATGTTATGTTTAGTAATGTGATGCATGTTGTGATAAGTTATGGGTTGTGTTGTGTTGCAATGGTATGTGTTGTTATGTTATGTTTAGTAATGTGATGCATGTTGTGATGTGTTATGTGTTGTGTTGTGTTGTGTTGCAGTGGTATGTGGTGTTATGTTATGTTTAGTAATGTGATGCATGTTGTGATGTGTTATGGGTTGTGTTGTATTGTAGTGGTATGTGTTGTTATGTTATGTTTAGTAATGTGATGCATGTTGTGATAAGTTATGGGTTGTGTTGTGTTGCAATGGTATGTGTTGTTATGTTATGTTTAGTAATGTGATGCATGTTGTGATGTGTTATGTGTTGTGTTGTGTTGCAGTGATACGTGTTGTTATGTTATGTTTAGTAATGTGATGCATGTTGTGATGTGTTATGTGTTGTGTTGTGTTGTGTTGCAGTGGTGTGTGGTGTTATGTTATCTTTAGTAATATGATGCATGTTGTGATAAGTTATGTGTTGTGTTGTGTTGCAGTGGTATGTGTTATGTTATGTTCAGTAATGTGATGCATGTTGTGATGTGTTATGGGTTGTGTTGTATTGTAGTGGTATGTGGTGTTATGTTATGTTTAGTAATGTGATGCATGTTGTGATGTGTTATGGGTTGTGTTGTGTTGTATTGTAGTGGTATGTGTTGTTATGTTATGTTTAGTAATGTGATGCATGTTGTGATAAGTTATGGGTTGTGTTGTGTTGCAATGGTATGTGTTGTGATGTTATGTTTAGTAATGTGATGCATGTTGTGATGTGTTCTGGGTTGTGTTGCAGTGATATGTGTTGTTATGTTATGTTTAGTAATGTGATGCATGTTGTGATGTGTTATGTGTTGTGTTGTGTTGTGTTGCAGTGGTGTGTGGTGTTATGTTATGTTTAGTAATGTGATGCATGTTGTTATGTGTTGTGTTGTGTTGTGTTGCAGTGGTATGTGGTGTTATGTTATGTTCAGTAATGTGATGCATGTTGTGATGTGTTATGGGTTGTGTTGTGTTGCAGTGGTATGTGTTATGTTATGTTCAATAATGTGATGCATGTTGTGATGTGTTATGTGTTGTGTTGTGTTGCAGTGGTATGTGTTATGTTATGTTCAATAATGTGATGCATGTTGTGATGTGTTATGTGTTGTGTTGTGTTGCAGTGGTATGTGTTATGTTATGTTCAATAATGTGATGCATGTTGTGATGTGTTCTGTGTTGAGAGGCTTTAAAACATGATTTACTTTCCGTTCTGCTCTTAACGGTGTGTGTGTGTGTGTGTGTGTGTGTGTGTATGTGTTCCCTGGGATCATACCCATGATTGTTGCACTACTAAGATGCACACCTGTACACATTTGTGTAGCTAAAAGTGCACAATGTATTTATATGCAAGTTTCTTCTGCATGTTTTCCTTTAGTAAACACTCCTGTGGGTCGTATTGGAGAAAAGTGACACATACAGATTAGAGGACGAGTTGACGGAAATCCATTGAGCCTTTCAGTCCAGCGCCATTTCCATTTTTCATTATGCTCTGCACAGGGTAAATATTGAAATAAAGTCTTTATGATTTACATGCATTTTTAAAAGCAAGACTTGTTAAAGTTTAATGTTTAGTTATGTCAGTATTTTAAAAGAGTTTCTCTTCTGGTGGTGTTGAGGTAACTCTTGTGGCGAAGTCTTGAGTCTGAACTTTGAAAACAAACATTCAGATTTATTATTGTAAATGTGTTTCCTGATGCAAACTACATCCCCATCTTTGCATGAAGACATAACCAACTAACTCAGCTAAGCTGTGTCAAAATACCTTGAGGTTTCTTTTATGTTATTACAAGAAACTTGCTTCTGTCATGTCGAATTTCAACCAGATCCTACAATAACTTACTGGCAGCGGTTTGCCAAAGACTTACTGTAAATAAATTGCAGCATTGCATATCCATTCATTCATTCATTTTCTTTTCAGCTTAGTCCCCTTATTAATCTGGGGTCGCCACATTGGAATGAACCGCCAACTTATCCAGCACATGTTTTACGCAGCAGATGGTCTTCCAGCTGCAACCCATCTCTGGGAAAAATTCATACACAATCATTTACACTCATACACTATGGACAGTTGTACCATGTTACCGCATGTCTTTTGACTGTGGGGGAAACCAAAGCACAAAGAGAAAACCCATGCAAACGTGAGGAGAACATGCAAACTCCACACAGAAACGCCAACTGAGCCAGCCGAGCCTCAAACCAGCAACCTTCTTGCTGTAAGGCAACAGCACTACCTACTGCGCCACCGTGTCGCCAGCATTGCATATCTTTACTGCAAAATCCACAATAATTTTCCACAATGCAACGTTAAAATACAGCAGTATACTGCATAACAGTGCTGTTACTACAATAAACACCGTGTAATATGCACACATTGTTAACAGTGTAGCTAATGCACTGTGAGTTACCCTGAACAATCAATGTAATTTCCTATACTAACAAATATTAATAAATACAGTAATAAATCATATCAAAAAATCAATGAGTAAATAAATAAATAAATTATAATAGTAAATGCATTAACTACCCAATACAACCTCACTGTAATATGTTTTCCTTTCATTTGTTTCTCTCATTTGGGATTTATATCATGCAAGCTGCTGTGAAAGGCTGGCAGAAAGACTCAAACTCTGCCTCGACACAAACAAAAGCCCATTCAGCATTCAGACGACAGCACAACCGGCTTAATTGCGCAACACGAAACGCTTGAGCGAGTGCAGAAGAAAGCACATTCATCTCACCCGTCTCTTATATAACTTACCTGACTAGAGCAGATAGAGTTGCAAATCAAGACTCCAAACTCTGGGTGGAAATGTGGCAATACGTGACTTTTATAACGTTGCACAATATTTTCTTGAGGCTTGTTGACTCGCAGCTGTTCTCCCTGTTAATAAATAAATAAATAAATAAACAAATAAATATTCACCTCACCGCAAGAAGGTTGCTGGTTCGAGTCCAGGCTGAGTCAGTTGGTGTTTCTGTGTGGAGTTTGCATGTTCTCCCCGTGCTGAAGTGGGTTTCCTCTGGGTGCTTCGGTTTCCCTGACAGTCCAAACACATGCGCTATAGGGGAATTGAATTAAGCTAAATTGGCCGTAGTGAATTTAAGTGTGTGAATGAGTGTGTATGAGTGTTTCCCAGTGATGGGCTGCAGCTGGAAGGGTATCTGCTCCGTAAAACATATACTGGATAAGTTGGAGGTTCATTCCGCTGTTGCGACTCCAGATTAATAAAGGGACTAAGCCGAAAAGAAAATGAATGAATGATTGAATGAATAAATAAATAAATAAATAAATACATACATACATACATACATACATACATGCATACATACATACGTAAATTAATCAATTAATTAATTAATTAACAAACAAATAAACAAACAAACTAAATGAACAAAATAAGAAATACCTTATTAACTAATAAACAAACTAACAAACACATAATTAAATAAATAATTTTTTTATAAAAGCAATAAACACTAATAACTAATAACTAAATAATAAAAAAACTAAACAAATAATATATTTATATAAATAAACAAAGTAACAAAAACTAAATAGATAAATAAAAATTAAATAAATGTACTCATAATAATAATAATAATAACTACAAATTATTAAACAAACCATCACAATTTAATAAATAAATAGATAAAAATAATTAATGAATGCATGAAAATAAGTACTATAAACTAAACAAACAAATATATACTTAATTAACTAAGTAAACCAACACACACATTAATAATAATAATAATAATAATATTAATAATATTAATAATATCAATAATAATAATAACAATAATAATAATAATAATAATAATAATAATAAAAATAATAATAATGATGATATAAACTAAACTGATAAATAAAATAAATAAATAAATAAAATACATTAAATTAATAAATAAATAATGTAAACTAAACAAATCATGAATAATAAAATAATTGAATAATTACACTAAACAAATAAATAAATAATATTAACTAAACAAATAATAATTAAAAATATAAACTAAACAAATAAATGAATAATATAAACTAAAAAATAAATAAATAATATACACTAAATGAATAAATAAGAAAATAAACAAATAATATAAACTAAACGAATAAATAAATAAATAAATAATTAAATAATATAAACTAAATGAAAAAAAAGAATATAAACTGAACGAATAAATAAATAAAACCAAGCAAATAAATAAATAATATAAACTAACTAACTAACTAACTAAATAAATAAATAAATAAATAAATAAATAAATAAATAAATAAATAAATAAATAAATAAATAAATAAATAAACTAGATGTGTTAAATACAGGATGGTAAAGACAGTATATTCACCATATACTAATAATTCTATACAAGTAGAATAATTGACTCTGGGCTGTTAAATTATTATAAAATAATACACTCTCCTCCTGCTCACTGATCAGTGTGTGTGTGTTTATGTGTGTGATGAGTCTGATTAGCAATGCGACTGCTCTGCGAGGCTATGTTGGCGTTAGTTTTCGGTCTGTCGAGTGTGATGTATGGGGCTGTGTGTGTGTGTGTGTGAGTGTGTGTGTGTGTGTATGTGTGTGTGATGTATGGGGCTGTTGGCTGGACATGGCGGCGAGGGCGGACCGACCTTGCAGGGCGTCTCTCTGGGTCGATCTCTCCCCGTTTGACTCTCTGGGTCGTTTGACTGAGCCCGAGCCCAGAAGGCCCAACACCAATTAAGAGCACTACATCAGTCTGACAAAGCGCAAGGTGACTAATTCCTCTACCTTGTTTGTTCCTCAACAAAAAAAAAAAAAAAAAAGAAAAAAACTGTGGCGCTCAGCATTGTGGGAGGAAATATTGGGCACGGTGCAAATGTGTAGAACAGGATTCTGGATATGAGAAGGACATGGCGAAGGCCAGAAGATGTGACCCTTTAGGAAATAATTAGATTTTTTTGTCATACTCTTGTCTTCCTTTCCACTACAAAGAGCTAAAGATGATGTGTCAGGGCAACACGGTGGCTCAGTGGTTAGCACTGTGGCCTCACAGCAAGAGGGCCCGCTGGTTCGAGTTCCTGCTGTACCAGTTTGCATTTCTGTTTGGAGTTTGCATGTTCTCCTCGTGTTCCCCTGGGTTTTCTCCGGGTGCTCCGGTTTCCCCCACAGTCCAAACACATGCGCTATAGGAAAATTAATTAACTAAATTGGCCGTAGTGTGTGAATGTGAGAGTGTATGGGTGTTTCACAGTACTGGGTTTTAGCTGGAAGGGCATCCGCTGTGCAAAACATATGCCGGAATAGTTGGCGGTTCATGCAATCCAGAGTCATGGTCGAATAACAGGCGAATGGTCAGTTCCAAAGGCAAGTAACGTAAACAAACAGACAAACCAAGGGTCAAACAAGGCAAGTGCATCGCAATGTTCACTAAACAGACAAACAAGACTCAGTTCAGATGTGTGTGCTGTTTATATAGTCCTTGAGTCAGTCCATGAATAGCTTCAACTGTGTGTGCTTGGAAATCAGCGGAAAGCAGGAACTGGTGTGTGTGTGAGGTGCATGCTGGGAGTTGCAGTTCTTTAATGTGGTGTGTATGTAGTTCTCTAGCGATCCGCAAGGATTAGACATACATACTGTTGTAATAACAGACATTTAGTTATTGTAATAATATATGCCTGATTACATGCAGCCAACCACACTTTAACAAATAAATGATAGGTGTTTTTTTGTTCTTAAGATGACGTCATAGAGTATGACATAGGGTATGTTTTGTTTTGTTGTGGGTGGCGCAGTGGGTAGCACGGTCGCCTCACAGCAAGAAAGTCGCTGGTTTGAGCCTCGGCTAGGTCAGTTGGTGTTTCAGTGTAGAGTCTGCATGTTCTCCCCGTGTTGGTGTGGGTTTACTCCGGGTGCTCCGGTTTCCCCCACAAGTCCAAACACATGCGCTCTAGGGGAGTTGGGTAAGCTTAATTGTCCGTAGTGTATGTGTGTGAATGAGTGTGTATGGGTGTTTCCCAGTGATGGGTTGCAGCTGGAAGGGCATCCGCTGCGTAAAACATGTACTGGATAAGTTGATGGGTCCCACTTTATATTAAGTGGCCTTAACTAATATGTACTTACATAGGAATTAATAGTTTGTTACAATGTACTTATTGTGTAAATACATGTATTTACTGTGTACTTATGCTTGATTAAATACATGTATGTAATTACATCTGTAATTAACTTTTGTAATTACATTTGTAAATACACTGTTGACCATCCCTTACACCTTAACCTACCCTTAAACCTACCCATACTACCAAACCTGTCCATAACCCAACCTCTATCCCAACTCAAAAGCACCACAAGTGTTCTCAAATACATTATAAAGACAGTAAGTACATTGTATTTATTTTTTAATGTAAGTACATATTAGTTAAGGACACTTAATATAAAGTGGGACCAGTTGATGGTTTATTTTGCTGTGGCGACCCTAGATAAATAAAGGGAGTAAGTCGAAAATGAAAGAATGAATAAATGAAGTATAGGTGTTTTTTTGTCTTTAAGATGATTATTTTATATTATATTATATTATATTAATTATATTATATTATATTATATTATATTATATTATATTATATTATATTATTTTATAATATATATTATGTTAAATTATATTGTATTGTTTTATATTATATATTATATTATATTATATTATATTATATTATATTATATTACTTTATATTATTTTATTTTATTTTATATTATATTATATAATATTTTA
>NC_133180.1:77535000-77545000 GCF_049306965.1 Danio rerio | reverse complement strand
ATTTATTTACAATAAAATCACTTTAAATGAACATATTTAGGAGTTTGGGGTAAATTTGGGAATTGTTTTGGGACAGTTTGTGTGTGTGTGTGTGTGTATATATATATATATATATATATATATATATATATATATATATATATATATATATATATATATATATATATATATATATATATATATATTAAAGTGTTGACAGGTATGATTATACATCCTGCATTTTTTTTATTCTATTGTTTGTAATTTCCATTTTTTTCTTCATATTACTTTTTCAACTATATTTATTTACAATTAAATTGCTCTAATTAAACAAATGTAAGACCTTGGGGAAATTTTTAAAACTTCTTTTATTTTTTTTGGGAGGTGGGGGGAGGGTATCCCATATTTTTACATCCCGATGTTGACAGGTCTGATGAAAAACGGGAAGTGTTGTATCCTATTTTTTTCATCCCAATGTTGACAGGTATGATTATACATTATGTGTGCTGTCTGTTCTATTGTTTGTAATTTCCTTTTTTCCTCATATTACTGTTTCAACTAAATTTATTTACAATAAAACCACTTTAAATGAACATATTTAGAAGTTTGGGGTAAATTTGGGAATTGTTTTGGGACAGTTTGTGTGTGTGTGTGTGTGTGTGTGTGTATATATATATATATATATATATATATATATATATATATATATATATATATATATATATATACAGTGTTGACAGGTATGCTTATACATCATGCATTTTTTCTATTCTATTGTTTGTAATTTTCATTTTTTTTCTTCATATTACTTTTTCAACTATATTTATTTACAATTAAATTGCTCTAATTGAACAAATGTAAGACCTTGGGGAAATTCTTAAAACTTCTTTTAATTTTTTGGGAGGTGGGGGGAGGGTATCCCATATTTTTACATCCCAATGTTGACAGGTCTGATTATACGTGTTGTTTTCCTCCACATCTGGGGCTGTTTGGTAGCTTCAGGCGGCAGAAGAGCACGTCTGCAAGAGTGACAGAATCATTGTTTAAAGAACGCAGGCTACTGCACTTCAATTACTGTTTGTGTTTCAGGCTTCAGCAAGAGATGTTCGCCGCATACAAACCAGCAAAATGAGTTCAGAAATCAGCAGATAAAAGAAACGCTGCGTTAAAGTCAACCTTCTGAGCCATGCAGACATTATGACAAAAATAAATGAAATATGGAAGTGGCCAAGCCAACACGAATAAACAATGAGCAATAATGAAACATTATTTCTGTTGTATTGGTGCATGAGCATTAGCGTTTCACACATGGAAATAATCAAAAGAAGGCAAACAACTCAGACAAATATTAATTTCCATGCATTTGCTATTGTAGTATTGTTTCAGATTCCTCTTTTAAAGCTTTGGAGATGTTATTTGACTTTCAGAGAACGAGAAGTTTAGCATTTATTTAAACATTCATCATTTATTTTATAGGACACATAAATATTAGCTTTAAATATAAAATAAAAATAAAATTAAAACAGATTTTATTGAAAACAAACAAAAAGAAATGACTTTTTTTCAGAATATATTATAGAAATATTATAAGATTGTAATAATTTAATATGTTAATAAATAAACACACTAAGTAATTTTGCTTTCAACTCAATGAATAAATAAATAAATAAATAAATAAATAAATAAATAAATAATCAAGTAATGAATAATTAAACAAATACATAAGTAAATAAATACCCAAATTAATTATTGAACAATTGATTAAATAAATAAATAAATAAATAAATAATTAAATAAATGAATAAATAAATAAATAAATAAATAAATAAATAAATAAATAAATAAATAAATAAATAAATAAATAAAATAAAAATTGGAAAAATAAATTTTACAATTGTTTTTTTGAGGGGCAAAGCATACTGAATTCCTACTTAACCAGGCCAAAAAAAAAAAAAAAAAAAAAACATTTAATACAAATATTACTATCATAATACTATAATAACACTTTTTCCCCCAGTGTTATTTTGCAAAATGCACACAATTTAGTCAAAAGACTGATGAAAAGATACATCGATAATTTAAACACACGCTGACATCATCAGATCTTGTTATTATTATATTTATAATTTGTACAGAATCATTTCAGCTTCCATGCACGAGAAATGATGCCTTTGCTCGAACCAACCTCAGGGAAACAAATCATCGATTGGTGCTGGTGTGTGTCAGGGTGGAGGATCTGGCAACCCGCACCGCATGCTAACCTTGCAGCCCACGTCGCCCATCTGTCCACAGGCAACACGCAGGGGCTGCCACAACCTCTCTTTTTAATTATTCACACTTGTAAGCAACTTTCTGCTCCCTGGGAGGAAAAATATAGATGGATGTGAACTGAGGCCAGGTGTGCGAATGACTTCATCTGACGAGTAAAAAAAACACAAATCTATCTTTGAAATGTTCCTTTTTTTAATTAAGTTGCTTACTGTTGAACACTTACTGCAGACACTGAAACTGCTCTCCATGAACATGTTAGAGAGATATTGATACTGTAAATGATGCTGGGTTTCACAGAATTCCTTCACGTTGTAACAACGCAAATTAATTCTAAACTTAATTGTTTTTACAAATTTTAAGTTGAAAAATTTGTAAAAAAAAAAAAAAAAAAAAAAAAAGAATCATATGAAAATGAACCAATGTTCAATACCCAGATCGGGTATCCAAAATACTGTGTATTTAAGTGTAAATAACTTTTGTACAGTAGAATAAAAACCAAAGTGATGCATATGTGCATAAAATATAGATCCTACACTTTCAAACAAAACCACTTACGGGGGTCTGGTGCAATGCTTAGATCTTAAAGCGAAAGTTGATGATGGTACCGGGTCCGCGGAGTTTAACTGGTTAAAAATAAATAAATAAAACAAGCATAGTTTTAGACCTGGCAGTCAATTCACTTATGTGAACACACTTACCATATGAAAGAAAGAAAGAAAGAAAGAAAGAAAGAAAGAAAGAAAGAAAGAAAGAAAGAAAGAAAGAAAGAAAGAAAGAAAGAAAGTATTGCACTGACCGGTAATCGAGTTTTAAAAGCGGACGTGACCCACTGCAGCAGAGTTTATCAGGTGTGTAATATTCCTGTGAGCCGTCCTGTAAATCAGATGTGAGTGCAGAAACTCTGCTGGGTTTTTGGCTCCGGTTATAATCTATTAGAAACGTCTGCTGAGTGAAAACAGGCCGAGCGTTTGCCTGTGGGATTCTTCCATACACACATCTGTGCCAAAGATTATCCATAACGGAGCATATGGTGGAGCAGAGAGCCGGATCTGATGCTGTATGCTGGCATCCGAGAGCACCTGAAGGACAGAACAAACTCTGAGGGGTTGAGTGTTTAACCCTGCAGGAATGATCAGATTCATACGGACAGATATACAACACTTGTGTACACGTATATACAACACGTATATACATACATACATACATACACGTACACCTAAATACATGCATACAGTTGAAGTCAAAACTCTTTGCTCTCCAATGATTTTTCCCCGCAATATTTCTCAAATGATGCTGAACAGATTCAGGAGTTGTTCACAGTATTTCCTCTAATATTTGTTATTTTGGTGAAAGTGTTATTTGTTTTATTTCGGCTAGAATAAAAGCATTTTTTAATAGTTTTAAAGCCATTTTAAGCTCGCCCCTTCAGCAATATTAGTTTTGGATAGTCTCCAGAATAAACCACTGTTATACAATGACTTGCCTAATTACCCTAACTTTACCCTGATTACCCTGGTTAATCCAGGGTAAAAATCAGATATTACAAATGAGTTAATAAAACTAATACGATTTAAAACGTGTAGAAGAAAATCTCTATATAGCTATACATAACTGTGCTTAGGTTTCTAAATGCAACATTACATTAATTAAAGGTAGGATGTGTGTTTAAGATGCCCTCCAAGCAAAACCAAGGGCTATTCACTCCTTGGTGTTCCCTACAGCATCAGAACCCTCAGATTGTACGTTATTTCTGGTATTAGTTGCCTGGTTTTATGAGCTCTACATCAGCAGCGTCAGACCTCCACAGCATTGACTGATGTACAATTGCTCCATCATGATGGAGTCGTCGGTGTCTCCGCATGTTTCGGCATCAGATGGCATCATTGATTCTCATGACGTCACGTCCGGATAATGCATTTCTCATACAAAAGTCACGTGAAAGCGTCTGCCGGCGAGTCAGGAGGATGACGAGCCCCATTTGTCATTCTAATTGTATTCCTTCGCTCAGTGCATCGATTTATGGCACCGGGTGGAAAAGCAATTCAGTGCTGCTCCGAGGGCACACCTCTCACAGCTTATGAATCACGTCTTGCTGTGTCTTACCTTCATATGAAGTCAGAATTATTAGTGCTCCTCAATTATTAGCCCTCATGTATATTTTTTCCTCCGATTTCTGTTTTACCGAAAGTAGATTTTCTCCAACACATTTCTAATCATAATAGTTTTAATAACTCAACTCTAATAACTGACTTATTTTCTCTCTGTCATGATGACGGCACATAATATCACACTAGATATTCTTCAAGGCAGCTAGCTCTCTGCAACTCTCACATGGTCGCCCACTGAAGCTAAGCAGGGCTGCGCCCGGTCAGTACCTGGAGGGGAAACCACATGGGAAAGCTAGGTTGCTGCCGGAAGTGGTGTTAGTGAGGCCAGCAGGGGGCGCCCAACCTGCGGTCACTGTGGGTCCCCACTATAGTGATGGGGACTCCATACTGCTCAGTGAGCGCCGTCTTTCAGATGAGACGTTAAAACCGAGGTCCTGACTCTCTGTGGTCATTAATTACATTCGGCCACAGCCGGCAGCTAGCTCTCTGTAACTCTCACATGGTCGCCTACTGAAGCTAAGCAGGGCTGCGCCCGGTCAGTACCTGGATGGGAGACCACATGGGAACACTAGGTTGCTGCCGGAAGTGGTGTTAGTGAGGCCAGCAGGGGGCGCCCAACCTGCGGTCTGTGTGGGTCCTAATGCCCCAGTATAGTGGCGGGGACGCTATACTGCTCAGTGAGCGCCGTCTTTCGGATGAGACGTTAAACTGAGGTCCCGACTCTCTGTGGTCGTAAAAAATCCCAGGATGTCCTTCGAAAAGAGTAGGGGTTTAACCCCGGCATCCTGGCCAAATCTGCCCACTGGCCTCTGTCCATCATGGCCTCCTAACCATCCCCATATTCCAATTGGCTTCATCGCTGTTTCCTCTCCACCAATCAGCTGGTGTGTGGTGTGCGACCTGTCATCCAGGTGGATGCTGCACACTGGTGGTGGATGAGGAGATCCCCCCCATTGTGTGTAAAGCGCTTTGAGTGCCCAGAAAAGCGCTATATAAATGTAAGGAATTATTATTATTATTATTATTATTAGTATTCAGCTTAAAGTGACATTTAAAGGCTTGACTAGGGTAATTAGGGTAAAGTAAGGGTAATAAGGCAGGTCATTGTATAGCAGTGGTTTGTTCTGGAGACAATCCAAAACTAATATTACTGAACCTCTTAACTGGCAACGGCCCGAATAAGGGCCATCTTTGTAATAATTCGTCTAACATGTCTTTTGTTTACATCGCACTGAAAGCCACGCACAACTCTCACCGCTTCGGTGTTGGATGTTTTCTACTTGGTGTACCTGGAAGGTGCGAGCGCATCACTCTGCTTCGAAATTGCATATTGGCATATATTCTTACATAGGAAATAACGAATTCTAGTCTAACGAATATTAGATTAGATATTCTTCAAGACACTAGTATTCAGCTTAAAGTGCATTTAAAGGCTTCACTGGGGTAATGAGGGTAAAGTTAGGGTAATTAGGCAAGTCATTGTATAACAGTGGTTTGTTCCAGAGACAATCCAACACTAATATTGCTGAAGGGGCGAATAATATTGACCTTAAGATGGCTTTAAAACAATTAAGTACTGCTTTTATTTGAGCTGAAATAAAACAAATAAGAAGAACAAAATATCATAAGAAATTCTAAGAAAAAAATCCTGAATCTGTTCAACATCATTTGGGAAATGTTTGGATAAAGGTGGAGGGCAAATAATCCGAGAGGGGTCAGACCTGGTGCAGTGCAATCAGAGCTGCATCCAATGCTTTTTTAATGGGCTCACCTAACCACACCCCTAACACGTCACTCGCTCTATTTGAGTGCATTGTGTCTGACATTGCATCGCTGAGTGATGCAATCTCAGCTTGCATCATAAAAGCTGCATCCAGATACTACTGAATAATCCAACACAATCTCACGGCAATTCGTAACTTTTTCATTTAGTGGCTAATTCGTATGAATTCGTACGATCTAATTCGTACAATTTAGTACGATTTGCTCATCACCCAATGACGGTTGGGGTTAGGGGTGGGGTCAGGTGCCACGCCTCCTTTTTAAAATCGTACCATTTTGTACGACTGAACTATGTTTTCTCGTGAGATCAGGCTGAATAATCCTGACTTAAACTGTAAATAAAACACCATCACGTTATGCTTATGGCAGGTGGTATAAAACCAGTAATACAACATGCAGGAGACTCATAACTTATTGAGGCGTTTGCCTGACAAATTGTCCTTTTTTAGACTCATTAGGCAAGTCATGCGTGTGGCGTTTCCCCTGCATAAAGAACAGAAAAATAATTGCTTCCTTGATACGTCGAGCTCTGGTAATGAATTATTAAAAAAGATCACAAATATCCAGTTCCGCTTTGGTTTTGGCGTGTTGTCACCACAGCCGATGCCTCAGTCAATACGTCTGCCCAGAAAAAGGGAAACACTGGCTGCTTTGAGGAATATTAGTTTGAAAGAATATATATTTGAGGAATTACTTTGAAACTGGGAGGGAATTCATCTCCCTCGGCTCGTCTCTCGTTCGGAATATAGATGAGTGGATCAAGTCAATGCTTGACTGCATGCTGGAAATATAGAAATATGAAAGCAAATATACAGCAGGCTGACCGTTTAGTTTTATATTGAATGAAGGTCACATTTTATTTAATGTGAGGTCAGTGCCAGGTCAGTGGGCTTGACAAACCACCTGTAGAAACACTCTTCTTTCTATGCATCAGATACTTTCTTACAATCCCACCATATCTCTATTCAACATTCCTGGTTGTGCCTCACATCGGAGAGTGGGCCTGACAAACCATCTGCAGATACACTCTTCTCTCCATAGGCACCAGACACTTTCTTCCAATTCTTCAATATCTCTATAAAAACATTTTGTATTTCTGAGTGTGCCTCACACTGGTGAGGGGGTTTGACAAACCACCTGCAGATTTACTCTTTCTTGTGTTTCTTTTGTAGCTTTTCTTGCGTCGTGGAAAAAAATGAAGAGCGGGGGTGGTAATAATATCCCAAAATGCGCGAGCCTTTGGAATCAGCCTCACCCCGCCCACGCATTTTGCTCATTCATTCATTCATTCATTCATTCATTCATTCATTCATTCATTCATTCATTCATTCATTCATTCATTCATTCATTCATCCATCCATTTTGCTCATTCATTCAATCATGCATTTTGCTCAATCCTTTATCCATTCATGCATTTCAGTCATTCATTCATTCATTCATTCATTCATTCATTCATTCATTCATTCATTCATTCATTCATTCATTCATTCATTCAGCTCATTCATTCATCCATCCATTCATGCATTTTGCTCATTCATTCAATCATGCATTTTGCTCATTTGTTCATTCATATGTTTATTCATTCATTAATTTTGCTCATTCATTCATTCATGTATTTTGCTAATTCGTTTATTCATTTTGCTCATTTACTCATGTATTTCGCTAATTCATTCATTAATTCATCCATGTATTCTGCTCCTGCATTCATTTTTGCATTTTGCTCAATCATTCATTCATTACTTTTGCAAATTCATTCATTCATTCATTCATTCATTCATTCATTCATTCATTCATTCATTCATGTAATATGCTTATTCTGTCATCCATTTATGCATTTTGCTCATTTATTCATGTATTTATTTATTTATTCATGCATTTTGCTCATTGATTCATTCATTTTGCTTATTAATAAATAATTTATTCATTTGTCAATGCATTTTGCTCATTCATCCATTTATGTATTTTGCTCATTTATTCATTCAGTCATTCATGCAGTTTGCCTGTGCATTCGCTTATGCATTTCGCTTTTTCATTTATTCACTCATTTTGCAAGTTCATTCATTTATTCATGTATTTTGCTCATTCAATCATTTATGCATTACTTTTGTTCATTCATTCATTTGTTCATTTTCTTTTTGGCTTAGTCTCTTTATTAATCTGGGGTCGCCACAGCAAAATGAACCGCCAACTTATCCAGCACGTTTTTAGGCAGCGGATGCACACACTCATACACTACAGACAATTGAGTCTACCCAATTCACCTGTACCGCATGTCTTTGGACTGGGGGAAACCGGAGCACCTGGAGGAAACCCACGCGAACGCAGGGAGAACATGCAAACTCCACACAGAAACGCAGAGGCTCGAACCAGCGACCCTGCGACTTTCTTGCTGTGAGGCGACAGCACTACCTACTGCGCCACTGCGTCGCCTATTTTACTCATTCATTCATTCATTTATGCATTTTGCTCATTTATTCATTTATGTATTTTGTTCGTTTGTTCGTTCGTTCGTTCATTCATTCATGTATTTTGCTTATCCATTCATTCATTTATGGATCCATCCAGCCATATATATATATATATATATATATATATATATATATATATATATATATATATATGGCATTAAGGACTAGTCTTTTTGTCTTAGCTTCTTTTCTGCAGCAGCTTGTTGTCAGTCTGTCTGTTGTAATAATTCAGTGTGATGGGCTTTGAGAGCAGATATGAGATTGAAGGGTCGAGCTGCTGCTGCAGTGTTATAGGACAATGGATTGGGTTTGGGCCCAGAGGAGCATTAATCCACTCGCTCGCTTTAGATAACAGGCTGCCAAGAGGCTCACCATTTTCCTCCGCAGTCTCACAAAGTCAAACGCTTCTGCAGACGCAGGTGCATGAGTTACAGCCGGCACAGTCTCACTACAGAGAACTCATTTGTTTTTGTTGTTGTTTTGTTTTTTTCAAAGTGTTGTAGTATAATTTATAACGACAAATTCAATTGCATTTGCATCCTGTCCAGTTCATGTATATTTATAATACATCTACATAATATATGTCTTAATACATACTGTGCATGAATATGAATCTCACAACATCTGTCAAATAATTCCAAGTCCTATTTTAGTGCATAGACAAACAAATCAAGTTATTCATTCATTCATTCATTCATTCATTCATTCATTCATTCATTCATTCATTCATATATTGATTTATATTTGCTCATTTAGTCATTTAGGCATTTTGCTCAAACATTCATTTATGCATTTTGCTCATTCATTCATTTATTCATGCAGTTTACTCATTCATTTATCCATGCAATTTGCTCATTCCTTTTTTCATTCATTCATTCATAAATTCATGCATTTTGCTCTTTCATTCATGCACATATTGATGTATTTTGCTGATTCAGTCATTAATTAATTCACTCTTTCATATATTTTGCTCATCCAATCATTTATGCATTTGCTCATTCATTCATTCATTCATTCATTCATTCATTCATTCATTCATTCATTCATGGATTTGATTATGTATTTTGCTCATTCATTCATCAATTCATTCACTCATTCATGTATTTTGCTCATCCAATCATTCATTCATTCATTCATTCATTCATTCATTCATTCATTCATTCATTAATTCATGTTTTCATTCATTGATTTGGTTATGCATTTTGCTCATTCATTCATGCATTTGTATTATTTTGATTGTATTGTTTAATTGTTTTGACATGGGTTTAATGGTCCAATGAATTTAATAATTTGATGGTTTAATAATGGATTAATGTTTGTTTATGCACTTTAAAATTAATTGAAAATAAAATAAACTAAAATAGGTCACATGATAAAAATAACGAGTAAAAT
>NC_133180.1:77520000-77530000 GCF_049306965.1 Danio rerio | reverse complement strand
GGCCATTTTGTAACAGCATACAGTTCACCAGAAGCACTTGAACTGGGCTACTGAAAATTAAAAGTCCTTCTGCATATACACTATTCAGCTGCAGTGGGTTATTTTAAAATATAGCATGGCTATAAATCTGGAAAACGTGATTCTGATTGATTAACGTTCCAAAGTAAGTTATTCTGAGATAACAACCACTGAAACTGATACACAAGTGAATCCTCTTGAGAGTAAATACATCATCTATGTAAGCTTGTATGTCTCTGCCTCTGTTTTTGTCTGCTTGGCGCCATCTAGTGATTGGATAACACATAGGTTGGTGTATCCTCCATTCAGCCGTTTTCATTTCTGTTAGCTCTGTCTGCAATTAAAGAATTAATAAACTATTACAGCTCAGCAGTCATTGAGCTAAAATAAAAAGCTGAATTTATGTACTTTGGCTCCTGTGAGATGCTTTGTGTGGCATCGACTTCATAATTGGCTACATGCACAGCTAGTGTTTTTTCCCCTATCGTTAAACTTCAGGTGAATAATTAACGTCACTATTTTTAACTTTATACCGTTACTTGTGGTGGATTATTTTAATCTATTGTCTGGAAACGTGAAACATTGCGATGGACAATAGCATCGTCATTGTAGGCGGCGGTGAATTATTATTTATAAATAGTTAATGAACTCATAACGAATTAATTATTTGTAGCCTACAGTTTCAACAACCTGACCTGCATGGTCTTTGTTTTACCCATAACTAGGCCCACACGGAATCTGTGCCAAAGAATTCCGCAGATTTTCCACAAATTTTCCGCAGAATTCCGCAGATTTCTGCAGATTTTTGCAGATTTTTAGCGCATTATTAATTCTGTTTATTTACTTGAGTAAATGTGTAAATCTGAATTCATTCAGTTTTTATTCAGTAATTTACTACTTTTTATTTAATATATTAAGCTGTTAGTTATTATACTCCGCTGGATACTCCTAAAATAATTCCACAGAAATCCGCAGATTTTTACCAAAATTCTCCGCAGAAATAGCAAAAAATGTCCGCAGATTCCGTCTGGCCCTGGGGTCCGTTCTTCATACCTCGCTTAAATGATCTAAGATGATTTGGCAGATTCTGGATCTTTTAATCTTGATAACTGATCTCTCGCTAATTTGGTTCTTCAAACAAGTTCGCGAATTAGATTAGAATGTCTGGATGAACTGATCTGAGATCGCTGCGTGTGTTGTGAAGGAATCTATCGATCCTCGAAATCATGATCAGCAATGCAACGATTGGCTGACGGCACAGCAGCGTAATGACATCATCTGATTAATATTCAATGATCCATGTGAGCAAAATTACATCAAATTAGCAGTAAACGGTTTGTTAAATATGACACGCAATAACCTTCCAGATTTGTTGTGAGCTGCAGGCTTTCCACTTTCATTTGTCACGACAAGAGTATTCATCATGTATTTCAATGCAAATCAATGTATTTAGTTCTACATTTAGAAAATATTTTCTTTATTATAGTAGCCGTTTTTTAATCGGTGTAAAGAATAACTGGTTGTTTACAAAAGCATTTTCATATTGGTAAAGGCGTCTGGAACTTTTGTGAAGCATCAATCACTGGCATATTAACTATCAAAACATGTTTATGACTGCATAAATGTATTATTGCTTTAAAAAAAAGTCACATATTCTGCATTTCTATTATACACAATTTGTACTAAAGCGATCTAAAAAGTTCATATCAGTAAGTTTTCTCTTTGCACCACCAGATGGCAGTCTTTGTTCATTTCGAGGGTGCAGATTGCATACATTTTATTAATATGTATAACTTTATTTATTTTATTAATGACTTTAACTTTATATATATAGTTAAAAAATATTTACTATTTTCCCAAGTGTATATAACTACTACTGTAAGAAAATATCAGAATTGGGAACATACTTTCTGTATTATCTTTGCTTGAACTGAGCCGATCTAATCCTGTTTATATGAATTGAACCTGCTCCCGATCAGGTTTGACCTAGCAGAACTGTTGCCATGACAACAACTCTCGGATCAGCTTTGAAAAACGAAACGATCCTGGATCATGTCAAATCGTCAATATCCAAATCCAGCTAACTGAGTAATCCACGTACGAAGAACAGACCCCTGGTCATAACCAAATCATAAACAAAGATAAGATACGCACAAATTACCACAAGTCAATCTCTTTTTCCGCGGGACTCTGGCATGAATAGGAAGAGTGATCTGTGTCGTTATAAGTACAAGCGTGAAAGCAAAAGACTGAAGCAGTGTACTGACGCTGTGACACGTTACCTGATAGATTCAAAAGGCCGAAGAGTCGTCAGATAGAGACAAGATAAATTAAATATCACATTTAACAACTACAGTAAGACGAGCGGGTTGCTGCTGCCACTAAGGTGGGGTGGAGGATTGCAATGCCGGCTTAGCATCGTGATGTCTATAGGCCATCAGCGATGGACAATGGCATCGTCTATCCACCCAACCCTAATTCAAGGGTATGTTATTCTGAGATAACAACCAATGAAATTAATAACACAAGCTCATCCAGTTACGTCATGCAATCTTGACCATATCTGGATATCTATATGTATATGCTTGTATGTCTTCGCTTATGTCTTGGCGCCATCTTGTGATTGGATATTACGTTGGTTAGTGTATCCTCCGTTCAGCCATTTTTGTTTCTGTCAGCTCTACCTTTAAGGCTTTAAGGCTCTACCTTGCCTTGATTTGACAAGGCTTGACTCTGCCCTTCTCTGACTGGACAACTGATCCTAATCTGCTTTGATTGGTCAAACATTACTCCGCTCTTATTGATCAGATGAATCTACTCCGCTCTGATTGGTCAGAAAAGCCTAATCCTGCTCTGAAGCTATTTGAAGATTATTGTGTTCTGTGTGTGCATCACTAACATTATAGTAATCTTTTAAGCATTTAAAGCCTTCTTTAAAACTACTGCACTGTTTTTCAACCTTACTCACAGTCAGCAGCTTTGCAGATCTTATTCAAGCTCAAAACCAACAGTTAATTGTGTGCGGTTCTGGTTTTGGATGCTCTCCACATTGAAAGGTACAGCATGGAGGAGATTAGTACACAAACTGTAGCTCATGTTAGTCAAAAACTGAGGAAAGCGCTGCGATCAGCAATCACAGACATTCACATTCAGGCAGGATTAGATTTCTCTGAAGACCACTGACAGAAAACAGCAGGTAATTTGCTTTGGGATTTTTCACCAAGGTTGTGTGAAAAAAAAACAAACAGACATTGCAGAGTCAGATACAACTGCAACATTTGGTGGATAAACGAATGAATGAATGAATGAATGAATGAATGAATGAATGAATGAATGAATGAATGAATGAATGAATGAATGAATGAATGAAGGAAGTGTTCTCATCAGAATATCTCGAAATCACAGAACTTCACCAGTCATCAACATCCTTTTTATAGTTTGCACAAGGATGGGCAATATGTCAGATGCATGCATGTAAAATGCATATTTACATTAATACACACTAACCGGCCACTTTATTAGGTATACCTCACTAGCACCGGGTTGGACCCCCTTTTGCCATCAGAACTGCCTTAATCCTTCGTGGCATAGATTCAACATAGTACTGGAAATATTCCTCAGAGATTTTGCTCCATATTGGATATATATCTGGTGACTGTGGAGGCCATTGGAGCACAGTGAACTCATTGTTCAAGAAACCAGTATGAGATGATTGGTGCTTAATGACATGGTACGTTATGCATATATATACACCACCACCACTAGCCTGAATTGTTGATACAAGGCAGGATGGATCCATGCTTTCAGTGACATCAAATTGTGAGCCGAGCATCCGAATGTGTCAGCAGAAATGGAGCAGGCAACGTTTCTCCAATCTTCTATTGTGCAGTTTTGGTGAGTCTGTGTGAATTGTAGCCTCAGTTTCCTGTTCTTAGCTGACAGGAGCGGCACCCAGTGTGCTCTTCTGCTGCTGTAGCCCATCCGCCTCAAGGTTGGACGTGTTGTGTGTTCAGAGATGCTCTTCTGCAGAGCTCGGTTGTAACGAGTGCTTATTTGAGTTACTGTTGCCTTTCTATTAGCTGGAACCAGTCTGGCCATTCTCCTCTGACCTTCAACAAGGCATTTTGCGTCACAGAACTGCCGCTCACTGGATATTTCCTTTTTGTCGGAGCATTCTCTGTAAACCCTAGAGATGGTTGTGCGTGAAAATCCCAGTAGATCAGCAGTTTCTGAAATACTCAGAGCAGCCCATCTGGCAGCAACAACCATGCCACGTTTAAACTCTCTTAAATCCCCTTTCATCCCCATTCTGATGCTCACATTGACCTGCAGCAGATCCTCTTGACCATGTCTACATGCCGAAATGCGTTGAGTTGCTACCAAGTGGCTGTTTGGAAATGTACATGAACAAGCAGTTGGACAGGTGTACCTAATAAAGTGGCCGGCGAGTGTATATAAATTTCAAAATAATATTTTATTTCTGCTGGTTCTTGTAGAAAATAGCACAATCATTGCTGTTGCCTATTTAATTTCTATTTAAATAGCAAGTCAGCTACAGTACTGTTCGCCAGTCAAAATGAGGCATACCAACAGTGAGGGAATGAAAACTAGTGTTCATCTTTAAGAGTTTGTAGGGAATAAAACTTGCATGGTTGATCTAATGCAATTGAAAGAGCAACACGTGAGCAATTATACTGTCTGAGAGATTCAGAAGTGACTAGAATGTCAAATTTTGTGCAATATTAAAATAAGCGCAGACTATTTCCCCTTGCAGTTCTTGAATCTATTGCTGTAATTGAAAAGGCCGCATCGAATTAAGGTCTAATGTTTTATTAAAGGCAATATCCATGAATTTGATGTGCTTGTTGCGGCGGTGAGATCACCATGGTGATGAACGTCCAAAATAATTTATGAAACAATGCAGAAATAATTCCCACGTCGGTCCGTGCTGAACTGCAAATTTCTCGAAGAGCTAAAGCTGAGGATTTTCTCTGCGGCGAGAAGTCAAGGTTGAATCTGATTACAGTCCACAAGCCAACAAAGTGCTTGGAAATTATGTGTGAATGTCTGTATTACGAACATGAGAGGACTTTCAGACTAATATATATATATATTTTAATAAGCTGCACGGACTCATTTTAACAGCTCATGCAGCTCGCAAGAAGATCTGAGAGAATCTAAAAGGATGAACTCTCACTTGCGTTAATTTCTGAAACGATCAGTTAATATCAGGATGTGTGGCCTGGATTATGAACAATATTTAGTTGACGCTGTGACTCGGTTTGATATTTTTCCCGTTTACATAAACACCGCAGCTTGATTGAATTAATGAAAAAAGAAAGGTCAGGTTTAACTATTAATCAGATTCTCTTTGATAGAGACTGAATTCATTAGTGGTCTGTTGTGGTCTTACGAAAGGTTCACACACACGCACACACACACGGCGCATTGCTAAAACGGCGGAGCGAAAGAAACGGTCTTCAAAGCGCATCTTCAAAGGCAGACAGCCGCTGTCATTTATTCTCATATTATCACACATTAAGCAGATCCGACCTGATCATTTGCATTTTTATATTAGCATTTGCCCTCCTTCTGAGAACTGGCAGCAGGTGATGGCGTGTGTTCATGCCACCTTACAGTCAGCAGTACTGTAAAACTGCAGAACCTAAAACAGCCTGACGGGTCAGTAACTATTAACCTGGAGATAACGGGGAACCACCTCAGAGCCATCTGGCGGGGTTATGGACAAGTGTTTGTCAAGTATCATTACTCTTACTGAAAATGTTCTCTGGTAAACATGTGAAAGGAGGGAGGGAAGGAGGAAAGAAAGTAAAGGGGATAGGTAGCATTGAAGGAAAAAATGAAAAGAAATAAATAAAGTAAGAGAGAAGGATGAATGAAGGAAGGGATGAAAATGAAAAGAAAGAAAGAAAGAAAGAAAAAAAGAAAGAAAGAAAGAAAGAAAGAAAGAAAGAAAGAAAAATTAAAATAAAAAAGTAAAGAAGGTAGGAGGGATGAATGAAAGAAGGGAGAGAGGGAGGAAAAAAGAAAGAAAGAAAGAAAAAAAGAAGGAAAGAAAGAAAGAAGGAAAAAATGAAAGGGATGAATGAAGGGATGGATGAAAATGAAAAGAAAGAAAGAAAGAAAGAAAGAAAGAAAGAAAGAAAGAAAGGAGGAAGAAGGGATGGAATCAATTAATGAAAATTAAAAAGAAAGAAAGAATGATAGAAAAAAGGAGGGAAGGAAAATTAAAATGAAGGGAGTAAAAATGGAAGAAAGAAAAAAGGAAGGTATTAGTGAATTAATGAACAAATGAATGAATAAAGGAAGGAAGGAAAGAGATGAAGGAAGAAAGGAAGGATGAAATAAAAAAGAAGCAAGGTGGGATGAATGAAGAAAGGAAGGGATGAAGAAAAGAAAAAGAAAGAATTAAAATTAAACTTAAAGGAAGAAACGAAGGAAGAAAGGAATGGAGGCAGATGGGAAGGAAATAAATAAATAAAAGAAAGAAGGAAGGAAGGAGGGACAGAAGCAAGGAGCAAAAGTAGCAAGGAGAGAAAAAAATGTAAAGAAAAAAAGATGGAAAGAAGTAGCAGGGTTGAAGAAACAAAAGAGGAAGAAAAAAGAAAGAAGAAAAAATGAAAAAAGGAAGAAAAAAATAAGGACTGAAAAGGTAAGTAGGAAAAAAGGAAGGAATAATGATAGAAAAAAATGAAAGGGATGAATGAATGAATGAATGAACATATGAATGAATGAATGAATGAATGAATGAATGAATGAATGAATGAATGAATGAAAATGAAGGAGGAAACAAAAGGAAAGTAAGAAAAAGGGAGAAAGTAAGGAAGAAATAAAAAAGAAGGAAGGAGGGGCAGAAGCAAGAGGAAAAGGAAGGAAGCAAGGAGAGGAAAATTAAAAGAAAAAAAGAGGGAAAGAGGGTAGCAGAGATGAAGAAACGAAAGAAGGATAAAAGAAGAAAAAATACAAATAAATGAAGGAAAAAAAGAAGGACTGAAAAGGTAAGAAAAAAAATGATAGAAAAAGAATGAGGGCTGAATGAATGAATGAATAAATGACATAAGGAAAGAAGAAAAAAGGGAGGAAGAAAAAAAGGAAGGGGTTAGTGAATGAATGAGAGGGAGGAAGGTAGAAAGGAAAGAATAAGAAAGAAGGAATAAAGGAAAGTAAGAATAAAAAATGAAGGAAAAATATAAGGAAGGAAAGGAAGTTAAAATAAAAATGTAAAGATTAGAAATATGAAAGACAGAAAGGAGGGACAGAAGCAAGGAGGGAAAAATAAAAAGAAAAAAGATGGAAAGAAGGAAGCCAGAATACAGAAATGAAAGAAAGAAAAAAAGAAGGAAAGAATAAATGAAGAGTTCAGTGAATGAAGGAAGGGAAAAAGGAAGAACATTTGAAAAGAAAAAAGTAAGAAAGATGGAAAAAAGGAAGGAGGGATGAATGAAGGAAGGAACAAAGGAAGGAAGAAAAAAAGGAAGGGGTCTGTGAAGGAAGGAAGCAAGGATAAAAGGAAAGAAAAATGGAACGAAAGAAAGATGTAAGAGAATAAAGAGGGAAAGAAGGATGGATAAATTACAGAAGGAATGAAAGATGAAAAGAGGGATGAAGAAAGGAAGGAAAAAGGAAGAAAGAAAAAAAGGGTGAGTGAATGAATGAATAATTGAAGGAAGGAAGGAAGGAAGGAAGAAAGGAAAAGAAAGCATTAGAGAAGAGTTCATTAATATTCATGACCATTCTAAATATGGTCAATGTGGACCTTCTGATTCTAGGGGGATTTAATAGGCTAATAAATGAGCTCCTAAAACTGAAACTGTAACTTACCTAAGGCCCTGTATACTGTATAGACATGACTATAATGTGTAGAATCAGTGCAGTAAACGGCAGTATAATGCAGCTGTGATAACTAATTATTGCAATCATTTCATATAGGATGTAAATGTAGAACTGCATTTAACTCCAGAATGAATAACTGAACTCAACACACAGACCTGTTTAAACCGGGTCTCATCCAGAAAGTTCAGATGAGTTTCCCGACTGTAAAAGCGTATTTTAGAGCCGGAGCTGGACGGTTTTGAGGAGAGCAGAGGCTTCTGTTAAAGCAGATGAAAGCAGACGAGTTGAAAAGAGAGTTTTGAAGCCTTAAACAGCAGAGTGAAGGTCATCCGTTCATTCATTTGACTATCAACACTCTGCAGAGACACACCGCAGACACATTTCACATATACTGGAGAGAAGAACTCCACCATCAAACACCTCGTCTCTTTACAGACAACTCAAGAAAACACAAGCGCTTCTCTGTGAACACACCAATCACTCAGCTACAAAGGAGGATTCAGCTTCATTAAGTAATACACACAATTCATTAACAATGGGGTCAAGTAACAATAATAAGTTAGTATTTGTATTTCTAAAATCTTGGATAGGAGACACGACTTGTCAGGTAGTGTAGAAACCGCTATATACAGTATAAAAGCAATGGAAACCTGTGAAATGCCCCCAAAGTTCACAAACAAACTAACCTGTGTGTGTGGCTAGCAATAACAGACAGGATAGTTCCTACTTGTGTCATTCAACGTTTGTTTATTTATATTTTAGGCTGGATGTGTGACTAACACATGGCAAACAACACTTACAGTTGAAACCAGAAGTGTACATACACTCTAAAAAAAAGGAACATAACCATTTTTTTTTTTTTTTTAAATGTCTGATGGTAATTCATACTAAACGTTTACTGTATTAGGTCCGTTAGGATTACCTAAATGATTTGCTAAATGCCAGAATGATTGGAGAATTTTTTTTTTTTTGAGAATTTTTTTTATTTATTTCTAGACAGTCAATAGTTTACACACATTTCCTTGGCATTTTTTTAGTTTTGCTTTTCAACTGTATGACTTTGGTCAAATGTTTTGGGTCTCCTTCCACAAGCTTCTCACAATAGTTTAAAGGAATTTTGGCCCATTCCTCCAGACAGAATTGCTGTAACTGAGTCCCCGTTTACACTTGTGCGTTTTAGTTTTAAAACGGCGTTTTAGATCAAAAATGATCCACGTCCACACTAGAGTTTCACCTAGCCTTTCTGAACATATCTCCGTGTGCAGAGTTACTAAAGTTTGTTCTGCGCGCTTGCGTTTTTTTTTAGTTACTTCTTTGGTTTGGTGCGTTAATCTGATCGTTACTATTATTCAAAAGAAGGTAATGATTCGCACTCAATTGCTTCATACTGTTTTTAATCTTACTTTTTCTTACATTTTACGGGTGATAACAGACAAACAGACGTTTCGGCACAAAGCCTTCCTCAGACAACATATCTCCGTTCACACTACGCCACCAAAAGCGTACATCACGGGACCATGCGCGCACTCTGGGCATGCGCGTTCTAGTATAAACAGGAAGCGTGTGTTTCGCTCGCCATTTGGTTATTGTTAGTCAACAAACGCCGGTTGAACAATGAACGCGATGGCAAAGAAAGCAAGAGAGGTCTTTTTGTGGACAGACGACGAGGTCGAGTTGTTACTGTCAGGATCCAGCCTTTACAGCCCTGTCACTCCTGTCTGCGTTTAATGTCTCCTTGTTTGTTTTGTGTATTAGCACATGGTTGTCTCTTTAGTTGTGTTGCTTGTGTCACTTCCCTCCTGAGTCATCGCTGGTTGTGGATCCCCTTCCCTTGATGATCGATCTGTTTGCCACCCCGGTCCCTAACCAGAGGTTCGGCTAGCTACCTTTTGACTGCTTGGCCTGAAATTTGGAATTCCCCTTTCCTGACCAGCCTGTGTTACCCTCTTAAGACACTTCCCTCTGTATCATCCTGAAGTCCTGAGTCTCCTCCCCTCACCAGCCTGTTCTCCTGAAATTGTCTTGCACTATTGACTGTCCTCCTGCATAGCCTTGTTTACCTCCTGAAAATAAACCTTGTGTTCTCTTGTCAGTTCTGCATTTGGGTCCTCCTTGCCACTCGTGACAG
>NC_133180.1:77510000-77515000 GCF_049306965.1 Danio rerio | reverse complement strand
GATGGTGCCAAACAGTCAGAAACACAAAGCTGACACAAACTAAAATAGCTGATGGAGTATACACTAACCTGCGCATTATTCAGACACTAGATGGCGCCAAACAGACAAAAACACAAAGCTGACAGAAACTAAAACAGCTGATGGAGTATACACTAACCTGCACATTATTCAGACACTAGATGGCGCCAAACAGACAAAAACACAAAGCTGACAGAAACTAAAACAGCTGATGGAGTATACACTATACATTAGTATACACAGAAACAAAATTCACTAAATAAAGCATAGACTGACCTATGTATTATTAATTCACAAGACAGTAGCAGTTGTTATCTTGGAAAAACATACCGTTGAATGTTGCAACTGACCAATCAGAATTAATAAATAATAAAATAATATAATAAAAATAAAAAATATATATTAGAAAATAATAAAAGCTTCAGCAGTTAATTGCAACAAGAAAATGTAAAGTTATCAAAAACCTAGAACCAGGAATGAAGTAGAACCCCTAAAGTTGGTCGGTGAGATAATAAAGACAACATGTAAAATGCGACAGCCCTAAAATGTCACGCATTTTGAGCGAAATGTGAGTTAATTCATCCCTTTCATGGTACAGAGAGCTAAAAGCTGTATTTTTTTTTAGTTCACTACTTGCAAAATGTCAAAAGGTAGTGACCTTATGAGGAGGTGAACATGAAGAATGTCAGAAACACTTCTCCGTCAGCCAGAGAAGAATAAAACAGACGCTATTTTAAGCATGTTTTTGCTCTGAATGTTATCTGACATGGGGAAGGTGTTCCAGTAAACACGCCCGGGATGAACTTTTAATGTCACTTTTGCAGGATTATATGTGAGATGTGTCGGTCCCCGAGTCTCTGTGACACTGAACAAACACATGTTGTCAATTGTTGGTGATTTGTTTGGAAATTTATTAGCGATTCCTGCACCGTATCATGAAGGAGTGGCTCATTTGCATATAAAGAGACGTCTGCAAAAAACAACATGTTGTTGTCAAAGTTAATAATAAAATTAATAATAATAATAATAATAATAATAACACGAATAGAGTTTATACATTTAATAATAATAATGAAGATAATGTTGATGATGTTGATAACAATAATAATAATAATAATAATAATAATAATAATAATAATAATTTTAATAATCATTTTTTATTATAAAATTTTATAGAGTTAGTATTATTTATAACAAAACTGCCAATAATAACAACAATGATAATAATAATATTACTACTAATAATAAAATATAATAATATTAAAAATAATAGTACTACTACTACTACTAATAATAATAATAATAATAATAATAGCATTAATAATAATTATAATAATACTAATAGTAATATTAATAATACTCATAAAATATTAATAATAATTATTACAATGAAGATAATAATAATAATATTAATAATATTAATAATAATAATAATAATAATAATCATCATTTTTAGTTATTATTACATTTTTATAGAGTTAGTATTATTTATAACAAAAATGTCAATAATAACAACAGTAATAATAATAATATTACTACTAATAATAAAATATAATAATATTAAAAATAATAGTAATAATAATAATAATAATAATAATAATAATAATAATAGCATTAATAATAATTATAATAATACTAATAATAATATTAATAATGCTAATAAAATTATTAATAATAATTATTACAATGAAGATAATAATAATAAGATTAATAATATTAATAATAATAATAATAATAATAATAATAATATATTTAATAATAATAATAATAATAATAATAATAATAATAATAATTATTATTATTATTATTATTATTATTATTATTATTATTATTATTATTATTATTGGTGTTATTATCATTGATAACTTCATAATTAATATCTATATTATTATTATTATTATTATTATTATTATTATTATTATTATACAGATATGTTAAATATTTTAAGTGAAAACTTCAGCCACATTTAATGAAGTCCCAGATTTTTTTATTACTTCTATATTCATAATTTAAGCTTTATAACTCTTCTAAAGTGCATGATTATGATAATAGAACGTCCTGAACTACATCACAGTTGCCAGTAAGGATGGAATTGTCATGTTTAAATGCAGCTTAAACGGTTTCATTTTGCATTTCATAATAATGTTATCAGCCAACTGGCATCGAACTTCACTCTGCAAAGCCAATATTTTATTCACATTTGCAGTGTTATTTTTGGAAACGAGCTGAAAATTATATGCATGCACCTGTGGCCCTGTGGCATTCGGTTGAGTGGGTGAAATAAAATAAATCTGCTAATTCAACTAACGTGAGGGAGAGAGAGGGAAACAGGTTTGTATATATGAATATAAAACATATATTTGTTTTTTGATTTGTATGAGCAACTCTATGCAAATGTCAACCTTGCCATGAAAAAAAAAATTATGTTTTTAACCAAAATAACAAAACTCTTTCTAAGTTTTTGGTGTAGACTTGTAATTTCAGGACTGTAAAAATACTCAAATATGTCTCTGTCTGTTCTCAAACAATTATATTTCATTTACCAAAGTCACACAAGTGGCAATTTCACATCTGTCACATCTATAAAGGAGAGACGTCACATCCATAACAAAGCTTTATTCCTTATATGTGAAATAAAATAAAATCATTAATTTTTGTTTTATAGTAAGACAATCCTTTTCATTATCATTGTTTATTTTGGGTTTTGCAGTTTAATTCACAGAATTTCTACAAAGCATGTTGTATACTGTAAACTTGCAGACTTTTTTGGTCACATCAATAACGCATGCTTATTTTCCTCATTTAAAGTATAAACAAATGTTTACAGATTGATATGTTTTTGATTCCACAACTCTGTGGTTAGTTTATTTGGTAAATATAAACAGTTATTTCAGTATAATGTTAACATTTATTTATGTTTTGGGTTTTTACTGCAAATTTCACACTATAACACTGCAGTTGCTCATATATGTTTTTGTTCCTATAATAAAGGTCTGAAACATGCACATATTTTAAATTGAGCTTTTGTGATTTTCTGAAGATGTATCTTTTCTGAATATAACGTGTGTGTGTGTGTGTGTGTGTGTGTGTGTGTGTGTGTGTGTGTGTGTGTGTGTGTGTGTGTGTGTTTTAATATGTCCTGTTATATTAAAGGTATTAAAAAAAACTGCTGCTAATTAAAAATAAATTAATAAATTAACTTGCTGTGGAAAACTGCAAAGAAGCTGCAAGTAAATAAAAACAATCTAGCATAGAAGATAAACAAAATCAATATATGTATCACTGTAATTAGCAAACAAATAAAAAACAAATATATTAATAAATAAATTCATTTATTAATTAAATAAAATTATAATAATAATTATAATTATAATAATTATTATTATTATTGTTATTATTATTATTATTATTAGCATGCACTACATACGTTGAGCTCTAATCACTACACAATCACTTGCCATTAATACATGCCATTAAACACACCTATATATTATGCACGCACATATAATAAAATAAATAAATGCATGTATTAATAAATAAAATACGTAAATAAATATTTCATTCATTTAAATTAAATTAAATCAAATTATTACTATTAATGATAATAATACTAATAATAATAATAATAATAATAATAATAATAATAATAATAATAATAATAATAATAATAATAATTGCACCAAAAGCCTGTTGAAAACATCACTAACGTTATATGTGCCATAAAAGACAGTTTGCACCAGTATGTACCAAAAATAGCATAGAAGATTTTAAATAATCAGTACATTAATCATAAATATATAACAAATAAAATAATATTAAATTATATTATAGAACATTAAATGATAATAATAATAATAATAATAATAATAATAATAATAATAATAATAATCATCATCATCATCATTCTCATCCTCATCATCCTCATCATAAGTTGCATGTACTACACATTACGCTACATATGCCTTACTACTGTTATTATATTATAAAATAAATACATATGTTAATAAATAAATAAAATGCATACAATTAATTATATATGTATTTGATGATTTAAATAATAATAATAATAATAATAATAATAATAATAATAATAATAATAATAATGATAATAATAATAATAATAATAATAATAATAATAATAATAATAATAATAATAAAATAATATTGATAATAATAATAATAATAATAATAATAATAATAATAATAATAATAATAATAATAATAATAACAATAATAAATAAAAAAAATAATTACATGCAGCACAATTCTGTTGAAACTTTATTATTGTTACCATATTACATATGCCATTATACACACTTTCTTCATTTGGACTGCTGTTTGTTACTTGCTTCTGGATGTTGTATTTTTCTCCAATCCATAATAAGAATATGACGACCCCTCAGCCTGTTATTAATGTGGTCAATATGCCCCATTAGTCATGTCATTTCTCAAGTTTTAGTCCACTCTGATATCCATTAACGTCCTCTTTTTTCCCCTTAAGGCCGCATGATGTGCGTCATCTAAAATACAAGAACTCAATTGGAGACATCACATTTATTGATGCGCAGAAATTACTCTCAGCAATGCATTTGATGTTTTTTTTTTATTTGCTTGATTAGCCAGTTGCAGAAATGACAGAGAGAAACACACATTAGAGGTTTTGTTCATTTGTCTCGACCACTCGACAGGAAAAACATCAGAAATTACAACGAACTGAGAATGAGCTCAAAATTAGTGATGGATTAATGAGGGTTTAATTGACACAGAACTTAAAACTCATTGATAACGCAAGGTGTTTGACCATGCTTTAAATTTTGACGCCTTCGGGTCAAGAATGGGTTTGAAAGAATGGGTTTGGGGTGTTTACTTTAATAATGCCACTAATATCTGCAGACTCCACATGTCTTAATTCCATTTCTGTTTAGTTCTTTAGTCGGATTAAGGTCATCAAAAATCGCTGTTTGGAGCTTATGTAGGCCTAC
>NC_133180.1:77497500-77507500 GCF_049306965.1 Danio rerio | reverse complement strand
GTTTGTCAATTCATTCATTCATTCATTCATTCATTCATTCATTCATTCATTCATTCATCCATCCAACTAAATTGTAATTCTGTCCATCCATCCATGTCCATCCATCTATATTGCAAATCCACCCATCCATCCATCTATCCATCCATCCATCCACATATAACGTATTGTATTGTATTGCATATATTGTATCCATTCATCCAGCCACCCATCCATCCATCCATATCATAAGTTTGTCCATCCATCCATCCATTGTAATTTCAACCATCCATTCATCCATCTATATTGCAAGTCCATCCATCCTTCCATCCATATTGCAAGTTTGTCCATCCATCTATCCATTCATCCTTCTATCCATCCATCCATCCATCCATTTCGTGAGTTTGTCCATCCATCTATCCAACCATCTATCCATCCATCCATATCATAAGTGTCCATCCATCCATTTATTTATCCAAATCGTAAGTTTGTCCACTCATCCATCCATCTACTTTGTAAATTTGTCCATGCATTCATCCCTCCATTCATCTTGTAAGTTTGTCCATCCATCCATCCATCCATCCATCCATCCATCCAACCATCTATATTGTAAGTTTGTCCATCCATCCATCTATATTGATTATGTGTTCATCCATCTTTACTGTACATTTTCCATCCATCCATCCATCCATCCATCCATCTCGTAGTTTGTCCATCCATTCATCCATCCATCTATATTGTAAGTTTGTCCATCCATCCTTCTATATTGATTATGTGTTCATCCATCTTTACTGTACATTTTCCATCCATCCATCCATCCATCCATCCATCTCGTAGTTTGTCCATCCATTCATCCATCCATCTATATTGTAAGTTTGTCCATCCATCCTTCTATATTGCGAGTCCATCCATCCATCCATCCGAAATATAAAAGTGCAGAATATGGCCTGCTTGAATCTTTTGGACACCCCAAACAATGCAGATGTTTGTTTGGCAATCAATAGGCTCAACTAGGCGAGCAGGACTCTAAGTGACAGTGCTGACATTATTAAGTCATTGGATCAGTACCTCAGCATAATTACAAAGACAAAATGGCAGCGCTGTCAGTCACATATGGGAAATTATGTGCAGAGATTGTGGCACACGATGACAGACGGAGACGCTTATCAGAGCAGGTTCAGGTGAAATGATCTGACATTCGCTTTCAGCGCTGCGTCCCAAAACACGACAGAAGAAAAGCTGCGCTTGAGGGTGTCAGACATGTTTAAACAATTTCCAAAGAAACCACGAGTCCTCACGCACACACAAAAAACAATCACTTTCTGTTGTTTTGTGTGCTCAGGATGGTTGTTTGGGTAAAGCTGGTTTATATTCAGACTTTCTGCTTTATAATATACTGTCAGAAAAGTATTCTTTGCAAATGCTAATCGGGGAAATCTTACTAGCAGCCAATAAGTATCGAAGTATGACCTTTTTACAGTCAATTAATCATTGCTAATGTTTTAAAGTCACACATACATGCAATTTCAGACAGAATATTCTAAGTTGTGTGTCACAAGTTGAAAAATGAATGCATGTGTGACTATTAGACCAGCTTTACCTCAATATAATGGTTTAAAATGGTTCAAGATGATGTTTTTTTTAAAACAGATTGGCCCTAAAACAGAGCCCTGGTGCACTCCCTTAATAAAAACAATGTTAAACAGAATGTTTAGTAGTTTTTTGGTTAGATTTGGCTAGACACACAATAAACGACAGCATGCATAAAGTCACGTTTTAACTTTGAGACTGTCAAATACCAGCAGGAAAACAGAATCCATATATTTGATGCGAACATTTCGATCTTAACGTTTCTGCTAAGGTTGGTGTTCGTGTTTGTCAGCAATGGGCTTTTTGGTCAGCAACTTTTTAGTTTTCTTCATCATTTAAATACTAAACAATGCAATATAGTGTGATTAAGAGTTATTTTATATGGTTTAATAAGCGTAGTTGAGAATGTTTATTGTTTCATTATGTTTATGACCAACTAATTTTTCACATGAACCAAGTTATTTGGAATAGGGGAGAGCGGGGCACAAAGTAACACGTTTTGGTTTTGGTCAAAAAATTAACAAAGTATATATATATATATATATATATATATATATATATATATATATATATATATATATATATATATATATATATATATATATACACACACAAATACATATGTGTATTATTGTTAAAATAATAATAATAATAATTATAATAATAAATAAAAAAGCAAACAAACTAAAATAATAAATACATGTTTTTCTGAGTAATTGATTTATTTGATTTAATAATAATAATAATAATAATAATAATAATAATAATAATAATAATAATAATAATAATAAAATAAACAAAAAAACAAACAAATACATAAATACATGTTTTTGATTGATTGATTGATTTATTTGATTTAATAATAATAATAATAATAATAATAATAATAATAATAATAATAATAATAATAATAGTAATAATAATAATAATAATAATAATAATAATAGTAACAATAAAAATAACAATAATAATTATATAGCATTAAATTAGTTAGACCAATTCAAGGAAACAACTATCACTTCAAACATATTCCACTTCTATTTTTATTATTAGCAGTATAGAGACCACAGTGACATTACAGTCATCATCTTAAACGCATAATGAATGAATGTAACATTTCTGTAATGTGCTGCTGTGCTGCTATATTTTACAAAACACCTTTTAAAAAGTAGACTAGTATGGTATGTGTGAATATGATGCCGTGCCGTGCTTTACTCCATCTGAAAGCATGACCTTCTGCTTTATAAATCTGATGAGTTCACACAGGTCTACTTTTTCTCTACTCTACAGCCTTCAAACTGCAGTGTAAAGTAAATTGGAAATGCTAACATGACGTCCCTTTACATCATATATGACATGAGTGTATTGCAGTGATTCACATACACACACACACACACACACACACACACACACACACACACACACACACACACACACACACACACACACACACACACATGCATTTATTGTATTATTCTGCTGTGACCCTCAGGTCTGAATTTAATCAATGCAACTGCATGTTTATAATCGATATCCAATACACCAAGATGACACACACTTTGAGTTGTTCTTGTTTTGTTCTTGCTGTTTGTTTGGTTGTTCATTTATTTAAGCACCACTGGGAAAGTATCACAAGATGAAATTATATTGAACTAAAGTGTGCAAATTAAATTAAATTAAATTAAATTAAATTGAAAAAGTCTCCACTGGAATAATACTATAAAATGCCATTATAACAATTATATAGCGATGCATGTTAAAATGAATAACAATAATAATTAAAAATTAAAAATTATAATAAAATAAAATAAAAAATAATGAAATGAAAATTAAATTACATTTAAAAAGCCTCATTATTCACATAAAAAATAAAATGAAATAAAATAAAATAATAAAATAAAATAAACAAAATAAAATAAAATAACATTTAATTGAAAAAGTCTCCACTGGAATAATACTATAAAATGCCATTATAACAATTATATAGCGATGCATGTTAAAATGAATAACAATAATAATTAAAAATTAAAAATTATAATAAAATAAAATAAAAAATAATGAAATGAAAATTAAATTACATTTAAAAAGCCTCATTATTCACATAAAAAATAAAATGAAATAAAATAAAATAATAAAATAAAATAAAATAAAGAAAATAAAATAAAATAACATTTAATTGAAAAAGTCTCCACTGGAAAAATACAAAAAAAATCAATTTTATTGATTATACAGTGATTGATTATACAAAATGAGTTATATATAAAAAACATTAAAAAAAATAAAATTGAAATTAAACTTTTAAATAGCCCCATTATTTAAATTAAATTAAATTAAATTAAATTAAATTAAATTAAATTAAATTAAATTAAATTAAATTAAATTAAATTAAATTAAATTAAATTAAATTAAATTAAATTAAATTAAATTAAATTCCTCCATGGGTAAAATATAATAAGATATCATTATATCGTATACATTAAATAAAATAATTTTGAATAAAATTTAATTAAATTAAAAAAAATTAAATAGAAAAAGAATAATATTATATTTAAATTAAATACATTGAAATTTAATAAAACTTAAATATAAAATAAGAAAAATAATGTAATATTTAAATTAAATTAAATAAATTAAAATTCAACTGAAAAATAATATTAAATTAAATTACAATTAATTAAATTAAATTAAATTAAATTAAATTAAATTAAATTAAATTAAATTAAATTAAATTAAATTAAATTAAATTAAATTAAATTATTACCTCCACTGGGAAAGTGCCAAAAACTGACTTTATCTTAAATCAAAAGAACATTAAAAATACAATAATAATTATTATTATATAATTAAATATGATAAAAATAAATAAACAAAAGAAGAAAAAGATAGAAAAGAAAAGATAGAAAAATGTATATAAGCAAAAGAATAAAACTAACAAAATAAATAAATAAATAAATAAATAAATAAATAAATAAATAAATAAATAAACAGTATGAAAAATAGTTTTAAAAATATGCAGCAAAAGCTAGAAGAAATGCACTGCTCATCAATAATGGAAAGGCAGAGTGTTGACTGTTTCCAACATTGCTAGCCACCTTCCACTTGCACTCCCTAACAAAGATTTTTGCATTAAAAAGGAAAATCATACACAACCAGCATGGTCAGACAGAGAATAACCAGAAAATCTGTCCCAGTGCAGCTCTCTGAGTTTGCACATTTTCATTAAGACTAAATGTATAACCTCTAAAACTTCCAGAATATTTGACCATATCTCATGTCAAAGGTCAAGCAAAAAGTGATTCCTCTACCCTTAAGCAAATTACATAGGGACTGTTTTAATTTCATATTTCTGCACAAGTGTGTTGAGCGCAATAGACTGTAAAGCCCCATATACGTACATGTTTTATAGTACAATAAAAAAGCAGAGCTCTCTTGCAGAATTACTCAGTGTTTTGCATCATCCATTGTTCTTTCTATTCTAACAAGATCCCCGCTGATGAAAGAGCCTCCTGCAAGGGTGTATCGCTCTGTACTTTTACTTTATGTACTAAACTCTAGTGTTGTTTGACGAGTGGTCAGCATCATAGTATTTTTCTCTGAATTTTGACTTGAAAGGTGTGTTTTAGATTCATCTAATATGTTCTGCTGTTTTTATATCAGATGCTGTACATGTAGATCACTGGTGTCAAACTCAGTTCCCGGAGGGCTGCAGCTTAAACAGTTTAGTTCCAACCCTAACTGAACACACCTGATCAAACTTATTAAGTCCCTCAGGCTTGTTTGAAACCTACGGGTAACACCACAGTCACACTAGAGTTTAAGCTTGCGATATTCTGTCGAACAGAGCTGCAAAAAGAAGCCGGAATAAACAAGATGATTAAACATTTAAAAAAGTGAGCGATTGCTCCATGTTTTAAAATTCTGTCCATGATTTGATCCTCCATGGGTCTCACGCAATCATATGATGTGATTTCGCAGGTCAGAGTTCACCAAGCTTGAACTTTCCAATGCAGCGAACTGTAAAACTGGCCGCACAACCTTACTTTCCCGTCTGACAAATTCGCATGCATATGAATTGAAGCCAATGGGAGAAAAGTGCAGTGTGACCGCAGCTTAAGTGTGTTGAAGCAGAGATGGAACTGAACTGTGCAGGGCTGTGGGTTGAGTTTGACACCCCTGATGTGGATGATTTTAATGCAAGACACTGCATAAAACTTAAATTTATTTATTCAATAATTTAATATTTTATTTATTTATTTATTTATTTATTTATTTATTTATTTGTTTGTTTGTTTGTTTGTTTGTTTGTTTGTTTGTTTGTTTGTTTGTTTGTTTGTTTGTTTATTTATTTATTTATTTATTTATTTATTTTTATTTACTTGTTTATTTATTTATTTATTAACTTGTTTGTTTGTTTGTTTGTTTGTTTATGAGAGAGTGCATCAGGACTATAAGTTTTCAAAACCCTCATCTTTATATTATTATTATTCCTATTATTATTATTATTATTATTATTATTATTATTATTATTATTATTATTATTATTATTATTATTATTTATTATTATTATTATGAAGGAGTGCACCAGGGCTCTGTTTTGGGACCCATTCGTATTCAAAAACATCATCTTAAACTATCTTGAACATACAGTTATTGTTGTTATTATTATTATCATTATTATTATTATTATTATTTTTTTTTTTTTTTTTCGGCTTAGTCCCTTTATTAATCCGGGGTCGCCACAATGGAATGAACCGCTAACTTATCCAGCGTATGTTGTACACAGCGGATGCCCTTCCAGCCACAACCCATCACTGAAAAAACACTCAAACACTTCCATTCACACTCATACACTACGGCCAATTTAGTTTACCCAATTGCCCTATAGCCCATGTGTTGGGACTGTGGGGGAAACCGGAGCACCCGGAGGAAACCTACACCAACACAGGTAGAACATTCAAACTCCACACAGAAATGCCACCATGCTGCCCTTTTATTATTATTATTATTATTATTATTATTATTATTATTATTATTATTATTATTATTATTATTATTATTATTATTTTATAAGGGAGTGCACCAGGGCTCTGTTTTGGAATCAATGCTTTTTAAATGGACCAATAACAGCAGATTAGTCTCATATAAAGGAGGGGTTTGGGGAGAAACTAACCACTGAATGAATCAAATGGGAGTCTTTGGGATGATTAGATAAAAATAAATGCAGATTATAAGACAATGAAAGTGTTTCTGACCTTGCATGCCTATCAGCTTACTGTTGGAAACCCCAAAACCAAAATATCACCTTTTATAATGTAAAATAGGGGCTCTTTAAAGTCTGTAATAATGCTTGGTTTGTGTGCTTTCTGCCTGCTTGGGTAACTGTATTTGAATGCAAGCCAGCAAGAAACCCTTTACTCAGATTATGAACTGTAAATGTAATATAAGGTGTTTTATTAAGAGAGAGCATGGCTTTGACGTGCAGTGATGTGAGGATCAGTTCAAATGTCCTCTAATGTGGGGTGTGTGACGGGACGGGCCCCTGATGGGGGTCTGGACGTCCGTCAGGGGCTGCTGAGATCCAGAGCCGCTCTCTGAACTCCAGGCTGTCAATCAATCAGAGTCCGAACACCAGAGCTTTAATTATCGGCTGTTTGCAGAACCGGCAGGAGGTCAGCACTGAACAGACAAGTCAAACGCTAGCGTGTGTGTGTGTGTGTGTGTGTGTGTGTGTGTGTGTGTGTGTGAATGTGAGAAAGAGAGTGTATGTGTGTGTGTCAGTGTGTATTTGTGTGTATAATTCTTCATATATTTTTTTCTATTTAAATAAAATTATAAAAATGCAATGTGCTCTTTGAACTTTACATTTAGTGTACATCTAACTTTGATGTTTTAGTGTTTTTTCTGCTTAATTATTAATAAAGTATGCCCATGCTCATGCCACTGATCTTTGTGTAAATAACTTTCAGCTTAAATAAATAAACAAATACACAAATAAACAAATAAATAAATAAACAAATGAATAAATAAAGGAATGAATAAATGAATAAATAAATGAATGATTAAATAAACCAAAAATAAACAATAAACAAACAAACAAACAAAAAATTAAACAAATAAATATATAAATAAATAAACAAACAAATAAACAATTAAATAAATGAACAAATAAGTACATAAATAAATATGTAAACAAACAAACAAAAAAGAAACAAATAAACAAAATAAAAAGAATAAACAAATAAACAAATACATACAAAATAAATACGTACATAAACAAACAAACAAACAAACAAACAAATACACAAATAAATAAATAAACAACTGAATAAATAAATGAATGAATAAATGAATAAATAAATGAATGATTAAATAAACCAAAAATAAACAAAAAAACAAGCAAACAAACAAACAAAAAATTAAACAAATAAATATATAAATAAATAAACAAACAAATAAACAATTAAATAAATGAACAAATAAGTACATAAATAAATATGTAAACAAACAAACAAACAAACAAAGAAACAAATAAACAAAATAAAAAGAATGAACAAATAAACAAATACATTCAAACTAAATACATACATAAACAAACAAACAAACAAACAAACAAACAAACAAACAAACAAATAAATAAATAAATAAATAAATAAATAAAAAAATAATAAACAAACAAACAAATAAACGAATAAACAAACAAACAAATAAATAAATAAATAAATAAATAAATAAATAAATAAATAAATAAATAAATAAATAAATAAATAAATAAATAAATAAATAAATAAATAAATAAATAAATAAATAACTTGATTCACAACAGATGCAAAAATTATAAATGAAAACTTTGAGGGAAATGAAAAATAACCAGTAGCATAACATAGTTGACATACTATATATATTATTATGTGCAAAATGAGAAATTTATTTGTGAAATTGAGAATTTAAATTAAATATGATAATCATATTTTAGGTTGTTTTTGATTATAATTTTTGACATGATGTTCTGTAACCATAACCTGTTGTCAGGCAACTGCTAATTACAGCACTGTACTTTATAAATATAGTATGACTGTGAACATTATGACTGTGTCATTTTGCCCTTTGAATATAACAGAAAGTTTAATTCATAATGTTATTATGCATGCATTATGAATCATCTATAAAGCTGTCATTCTGTATGAACAATTATTCAAATGAATCATCCACTTCTGAATGGCAGATCACATTAGCATCAGGCCTTCATGATACTCTTTCTAAAAGTGCTTCTTTGTAAATATTTTCTTGATTAAACATTTAATTGAAAAACTGAAAGGAGCACAATAAAATAATGACTTAAAAGTGATTGCAATCATTTATATGTTAATTTAGTTTAGCTTTATGATATGACATGCTTTGAAAGTTAGGAAAAAATGAATGAATAAAAAAAGAAAGAAAGTAAAAAATAAAAAAAATAAAATAAAAATTATAAATAAATGAAAAAACAGTATTTACTAAATAAATAAATTCAATTATAATAAATTAAGATAAAAAATGAAATATATATATATATATATATATATATATATATATATATATATATATATATATATATATATATATATATATATGTATATATATATATATATATATATATATATATATATATATATATATATATATATATATATATATATATATACATATATATATATTGTAATTAGTAATATTTTAATAGTAATATAGTAATTAAACAATTATTCAAATAAATAAAGTAAATATTAAATTAACATTAAATAAATTAAAATAAAACATTATCAATAAATACATAATTAAAAAAAAATTAATACATTATCAAATAAAAAGAAAAACATTTTCAATAAATAGATCAATAAAATTATTTAATATATTACAACTAAAATAAATGTAAATAAACATTATAAATAAATAAATAAATAAATAAATAAATAAATAAATAAATAAATATAAAGACGTTAAAAACAAACAAACAAACAAATAAATAAATAAATAAATGAATAAATAAATAAATAAATAAATAAATAAATAAATAAATAAATAAATAAATAAATAAATAAGAATATTTTACGGATAAATAAACACAATTAAAATAAACAAATACAATAAGTTAAATAAAACATAAAAAAAAAATAAATAAATAAATAAATAAATAAATAAATAAATAAATAAATAAATAAATAAATAAATAAATAAATAAATAAATAAATAAATAAATAAATAAATAAATAAATAAAGCGACAGTCAGCAAAACGCCACAAATAGGATCAAACCCTAAAAGGGTCAGATTCAGAGAGTTAGAGAACATTATCTGTAAAAAACCACACACTGTTTTCATTTCATCTTATAAATGGGGGGATAATCGGACCCCTTTAATCAATGTGTCTGGAATAAGGGAGTTTTAGAAGTAATGCATACC
>NC_133180.1:77480000-77495000 GCF_049306965.1 Danio rerio | reverse complement strand
TCCTATGGCGTTTAAAGGCAGATAACTTCATTCAGGAGATGTCAGCTTTTGGGCTGCTGAATGCTTGTAAACTGGACCGTAAGCTCTTTCAAAGCACTGTGTCGGATTATGCTTTGCTAGTCATTAAAATGTAATGCCAGCTTCAATGCTGTGTAAGTTCCCGGAAGAATAGAACTTTATGATTACATTTCAAATTGATCTGAATGTTCGCTGCAGTCTTACAGCGCCGTCTCTCTCTCGTTCGCTGGTGTTTTCCCTGGTGGCGGATCTGGCAAAAGATGAGAGAAGCTCCTAGACTCGGAGGACAGGCCGTCGACGTGCCGTGCTGAAATCATTGGCCTAGTTTGCTGCTTTGTTTTTTTTTTTTTTTTGGTGCGTTTGTCGGCTAGTTTTATGTTGTCACATGGTGTGACATCATAACGATTGAGTCTGAACAGTCTAGACGGTGTTGTTTCATCGAAATGTTGAGCAGGTTTTCCACACTCATAGGATGAATAATCGTATTATCAGTATTTCAGACACTGTGTTTTGAGGCACAGATGATAATCACGGAAAACAGGATACAAGATCGTTGCTGAAAAATATGAAGGTATATTTAACTCAGTAAAAATGGAGGAAGAAGAACACGCAGAGTGCAGAAAAATACCATTGAAATGTAGAGTAGATAATGTAGTGTTTTTAAATTATACTAGAGTAAAATATTTGAATTAATAAGGTTTTGTGCTAAATCTACAGTTGGTACGGTAACACTAATCAACTATAATAATTCTTTATTTGCTACGGCAACATGGCTACTATACAAATTAATCTGTTGTGGTGATTCTACAGTTGCGACAGTATCAGCTTCTATAATAATTGATCTATTGTGGTGATTCTACAGTTGCTATGGTAACAGCTACTATAATAATTGATCTATTTTGGTGATTCTACAGTTGCTATGGTAACAGCTACTATAATAATTGATCTATTGTGGTGATTCTTTAGTTGCTATGGTAACAACTACTATAATAATTGATCTATTGTGGTAATTCTACAGTTGCTATGGTAACAGCTACTATAATAATAAATCTATTGTGGTGATTCTACAGTTGCTATGGTAACAGCTACTATAATAATTGATCTATTTTGGTGATTCTACAGTTGCTATGGTAACAGCTACTATAATAATTGATCTATTGTGGTAATTCTTTAGTTGCTATGGTAACAACTACTATAATAATTGATCTATTGTGGTGATTCTACAGTTGCTATGGTAACAGCTACTATAATAATTGATCTATTGTGGTGATTCTACAGTTGCTATGGTAACAGCTACTATAATAATTGATCTATTTTGGTGATTCTACAGTTGCTATGGTAACAGCTACTATAATAATTGATCTATTTTGGTGATTCTACAGTTGCTATGGTAACAGGCACTATAATAATTGATCTATTGTGGTGATTCTTTAGTTGCTATGGTAACAACTACTATAATAATTGATCTGTTGTGGTGATTATACAATTGCTACTGTACCAACTACAATAATAATTGATATGTTGTGGTGATTTTATAGTTGCTACGGTAACAGCTACCATAATATTTTATAAGTTGTTGTGATTCTGTAGTTGCTACAGTAACAACTACTATAATAATTGATCTGTTGTGGTGATTTTATAGTTGTCACGGTAACACAACAACTATAGTAATTGACCTATTGTAGTGATTCTACAGTTGCGACGTTAACCGCTACATTAATAATTGATCTGTTGTGGTGATTCTATAGTTGCTACGGTAACACAGCTACCATAATAATTGATTTGTTGTGGTGATTATACAGTTGCTCCGGTACCAACTACTTTAATAATCGATATGTTGTGGTGATTTTATAGTTGCTACAGTAACAGATACCATAATAATTTGTAAGTTGTTGTGATTCTATAGTTGCTACGGTAACAGCTACGGTAATAATTGATTTGTTGTGGTGATTATACAGTTGCTACAGTACCTACTGCTATAATAATTGATATGCTGTGTTGATTTTATAGTTGCTACAGTAACAGATACCATAATAATTTGTAAGTTGTTGTGATTCTATAGTTGCTACGGTAACAGCTTTGGTAATAATTGATTTGTTGTGGTGATTATACAGTTGCTACAGTACCTACTACTATAATAATTGATATGTTGTGGTGATTTTATAGTTGCTACGGTAACAGCTACAATATTAATTTAGAAGTTGTTGGGATTCTATAGTTGCTAGGGCAACACAGCTACTATAATAATTGATCTGTTGTGGAGATTCTATAGTGGTCACGGTAACACAACTACTATAATAATTGATCTATTTTAGTTATTCTATAGCTGCTTTGGTAACAGCTACTATACTAATTGATTTATTTGAGTGATTGTATAGTTGCTACGGTAACAGCTACTATTTAAATTCATCTGTTGTTGTGATTTTACAGTTGCTACTGTAACAGCTACTATAATAATTGATCTGTTGTGGTGATTCTATAGTTGCCATGGTAACGCATCAAATAGATTAATTGATATGTTGTAGTGATTCATTAGTTGCTATGGTAACACAGCGGCTATAATAGTTGATCTGTAGTGGAGAATGCAACGATGCTACGATAATGCATCAACTAAAATTATTGACCCATTGTGGTGATTCAATAGTTGCTATGGTAACCCATCAACCATAATATTTTATCTGCTGTGGTGATTCAATAGTTGCTATGGTAACCCATCAACCATAATATTTTTTCTGTTGTGGTGATTCAATAGTTGCTATGGTAACCCATCAATCATAATAATGTATCTGTTGTGGTGATTTTATAGTTGTCATGGTAACCCATCAACTATAATATTTTATCTGCTGTGGTGATTCAATAGTTGTCATGGTAACCCATCAACCATAATAATTTATCTGTTGTGGTGATTCAATAGTTGCTATGGTAACCCATCAATCATAATAATGTATCTGTTGTGGTGATTCTATAGTTGTCATGGTAACCCATCAACTATAATATTTTATCTGTTGTGGTGATTCTATAGTTGTCATGGTAACCCATCAACCATAATAATTTATCTGTTGTGGTGATTCAATAGTTGCTATGGTAACCCATCAATCATAATAATGTATCTGTTGTGGTGATTTTATAGTTGTCATGGTAACCCATCAACTATAATATTTTATCTGCTGTGGTGATTCAATAGTTGTCATGGTAACCCATCAACCATAATAATTTATCTGTTGTGGTGATTCAATAGTTGCTATGGTAACCCATCAATCATAATAATGTATCTGTTGTGGTGATTCTATAGTTGTCATGGTAACCCATCAACTATAATATTTTATCTGTTGTGGTGATTCTATAGTTGTCATGGTAACCCATCAACCATAATATTTTATCTGTTGTGGTGATAGTTGTTATGGTAACACAATAACTATAGTGTCATCCATATGCCCCATATAAACTCCTGATCTTGTTTAAATAATGTTACTATAGGAATGTTTGCTCATAACTGACAATGATATCTTTTGAGAACATTTTCTCTCAGGCGGGATTGCTCATATTTTACTTTGCAAATATCAATGACAGAAAACTTTCACGAGTTCGTCTTTTGCTTTAGTCGTTCGGTGATCTTCAGTCTGACAGTGATTTCACTGTAATATCCAACAATTGCTAGACGTTACACTTCGTTTGAAACATCACCCTTGCGCTTTGCTTCATTCGTACAAAAGGCTGTTGGATAAATATTGAGGTTTATTGATGAAGTTTCTCGTTCTTGAATAATGTCTTGCTTACAGTCCTGCTGTGATAATGAAAGTCGTTCTGTGTTTGGCTTTTCAAAACTACAATATCTATCAAATCTCCATGCAGTTCTCTTCGATTGCTGCAATACCTGAGCGTGTTTATTGCATGATGATGCACATTTATACTCCGCGTAAACACGTTCTTTTATGTGAAAGTGCAGAAACAGAGAAGATACTTCTAATAGTGAACAGCAGGTTATTGATTGTGCTTTGTGTATGATTGAATGTTTTAAATCATCATGCTATATTTACGACGAGCATTTAAACGGTAGCCGTGTCCATTTCTCACAGTTCATATCAACTTTTAAGTTGTGTTTTAATTACCTGTATCATGTCTATCCAACCATCCATTTTTCTATTTACAAATATGTGCTTTGTGTCCATAAGTATGAACTAGCATGAGTTATTGACTATAGGTCATAGTTTTCATGTTTCCTGAAAGGATGGAGTGACAGGAGAGATCAGCGTGACGTGTTTTTAGGTCAGGGGTCTCAAACTCGCGGCCCGCGGGCCATTTGCGGCCCTCAGTGCAATAATAGCCCCTTTCACACATACAGACCTTTCCGGAAAATTGCCGGCAATTTTCCGGAAAGGTTGTATGTGTGAACAGGTCCTTTTTGAAAATACCGGTAAATTCGTTCTGGCTATTTTCCGGAAAGAGAAGTTGTAACATTACCGGTAATTTGCCGGAATGCTGCGCTGTGTGAATGCAGAAGGAAGATTCCCGCAATAAGCGCGTGCACGTCTAGAACGTGCTGACGTGAGACGTCTGCTTTAGCCAATCAGAACAGTCAGACGCATTTACGTCCGCGCGGTTTGTGAGGATAAAAGCCTTTGAATATTTTTCCAGACACATTTAGCTGCTAGAAGTTAGTCAGATCGTGTTTATATGTTCTTCTTAATGCCAACTGTGTAAATAATCATCGATGAGATGCTTATGATAAGCCGTTGTTTGTTTACCTTCAAGCTTTGCGTGCGCAAATGAGCGCCTGCACACGCAGATAATATGAACATCTCGACATGCGAAAGTGATCCTGCGAAAGTTGTTCACAATATTGATCATCCACAGAGTTTGTAATTTAGTCAAATGTTTACAAATACAAGCGCAGCCGTTTAAAGCTCACTTGTGGTGAATGATGTCAGAATTTACCGGTATTTTGGAATGGATGTGTGAATGCTCTTTTCCGGAAAAATTCCGTAACGTCCTCGCCTGTGTGAACAGCGCTTTTTTGAATATACCGGTAAAGTCGTTCCGGAAATTTTCCGGATATTTACCGGTATCACTGTGTGAAAGGGGCTAATTTGTGGCCCACGCCGACCGCTGTACACTGACAGAATCAGCGGAGCGGGAAGAGAGAGCGCTCCCCGCTCCGCTGATTCTATCCGTACACAGCGGTCACTGGCATTCCCCGCCCGCCGTGTAAACAAAGGGGCAGGGATGCCGGTGACGTCACCACGCACCCCGCCCCTTTGTTAGACTCTGTGACGGGCGGGAAGTGTTAGGAGGAAACTCGCGCCGGCCAGAACCAAGGTAAGCTGTTCCCGCCCCTGCCTGCCACTTAGCTACCTATCTGCAGCCTGCCACCTACCTAGCTACAGCCTGCATCTTATATATATTATAGGTAGATACAGACTTATACAGACTGGTGTGAATGGAGTGGGGTGGGGGTGTTTTATTTATACATATATACGCCTTTTTTTTAGGTGAGGGAATGGAAGTTTTGAGTGAGTCTAGACAGGTCTAGACTTAATGATGATCATCTTCAAGCCATACTGAGGGTCTCAACTGCTTCCGCTCTAAAGCCAAATGTGGTTCAGATTTGTGAGAAGAAGCGCTGTCAAGTCTCTGGCAGCAAGAAGTAGGCAAAAGATGCCATGTTCAGAAGAACTGTTCATAATCTTCACTCAATGTTCTGTTAATGTGCAGGACACTTCATGTTCAGAAGAAGTAATTAAAACTGTTAATAATGACATTTAAGGACTTTTTTTTTTGTGAAATCCCTTATGTGGCCCAGCCTCACCCAGACTTTGCCTCCTGCGGCCCCCAGGTAAATTAAGTTTGAGACCCCTGTTTTAGGTAGATGATGAACATAGATATAAACATTAGATGTCGCCTACCCTGTTGTTGTCTATTGGAAAGAACGCGTCAGTGGAGCCGCCATTTTAGTACAGGGTAGCGCTCCTTTGAAATGAATGCTGGACCAAGCTGAAGTGGAGGACTGTGGCCATCCAGAGTAAGATATATACACATATACCTATGATCGGGAGTTTTCCCAGAGGTCAGCATGCACTTTTTTTTTGTTAAATTACGAAAAATATAATTTTACATCTTTATAATTTTATTGTTTTCTACATTAACAGATAAGTGATTATGCATTCCTGACCAAAAGCTTGTGTTTGTGTGTATGAAATGTACTATCCACGCTCCCTGTTAAATTTGATCTTATCCGTGTCCTGAAGCATACCTTCCCTCCTGCCTTCACTTCTCATACTGACGGAGGGAGCGATTCGCTTGTGAATGAATCTCCGTTATGAAAGACTCGCTCATTAGCAGACAATAATACAAGTTTCTGGCAGCGCAGCATCTTATTGTCATATTTCTTTTGCAATGTTTGCTCATTTTGTTCAAGAAAACTAGCATAAGCCGAGTGTTTAGTGTGAGTTGGTGCCCTGCCTTTGCCCTATAGTGAATGCAGTGGGAGACTGTGGGCCCTATCATACACCCGCCGCAATGTGGTGCAAGGCGCGGCGCAGTAGTCGTTTGGTAGTTTCAGCTTGGCACAAGAGTCATTTTGAGGTGTTGCGCTACGCTGTTTTAATAGCAAATGCATTAGCGCGCATATGTGCGCTCATAGGCGTTCTGGTCTAAAAAGGAAGGTGTTCTGAGGCGGACCGCTGGCGCGTTGCTATTTTGAGAAACTATAATAGATTTTTCATTAGACCAAAACAAACCCGGTCCAAACTCCAGCGCAGAGTTGCGCCTCGCTTACGCACTGCTTAATACACACAAGAGAGCAATAGCCAAATATCTTTACATATGAAAACGTTTAAATATTAAGGATATATATAGGATATAATAAGAATAGATATAGAATATAAATATAAAGGATTAAAATATTACAAAACATATTATTTTCTAGCCTACATAAATATGAAAAATCACTGCTTTTATGACTTCTTCATCTCGGGAGGCTTTTTCAGTTCATTCATAACAATTTGCTTTTGTATAATGTTATTATCATTAGCAGTATTATTCATTATATCCATATTTATATTTGTTTTATTAAAAACAAGCTTAGATTTGCCCACCTGTCAGGTTTTAGACCATATGGGGTGCAGCATGTGTTTTAGGCAACACAATCTCACTGCAATTCGTAACTTTTTCATTTAGTGGCTAATTCGTATGAATTCGTACGATCTAATTCGTACAATTTAGTACGATTTGCTCATCCCCCAATGACGGTTGGGGTTAGGGGTGGGGTTAGCTGCCACGCCTCCTTTTTAAAATCGTACCATTTCGTACGACTGAACTCCTACGAATTCATACGAATTAGCCACTAAACTGGCAAAAATGTAAAATACTTACGTTTTCTCGTGAGATCAGGCTGGTTTTAGAATATAACTCAGGTTTTTGAGCACACTTCGTTATTATTGTTCATTTATTCGTTTGCAGGAAATTAAAACTGAATTTAGAAATAGTTTTGAAACGAATATTTGCGCTTAACAAACGCAATTAATTTTTTATAGACTAATTGATGTCTGTGCGTAAAGGTTTTTCTATCCATGAGAGCGAAAGTGAAAGTAGATCCATTATCTCTCATTCTCACGCAGTAGATGCTCTGTTTAACAGTTTTCTGTTAAAAGCTGTCAACTGTTTGCTTGTGAAATGCTCAGTTTTTTCACTTAGACTTACTTTGCGTCCTGTAAATAGCGAATGCGCTCTTGGCGCGACACAGCTGGCTCTTAAAGGGAATGGGAGATGAGACTCTAATTGGTTTATTCTCAAATCACACCTATAACTCATTAAGAAAATAAACTCAACCCTTTTAGACCCTGCACCACGGCGCAAATCGAATTTTCTCTGCGCATGGACCGTCAAAATAGAGCCCTGTATTATCATCAATAACGTTACCTGATTAGCACAAAACTTCATAACATACAAAAACGTAAAAAACTAAACCTTACCTATGAAATATTTCACCTTTGAGCTTTGTTTTCTTTGTATGCTTGTTACTTCACCCGTAAACAGCGCTAAAGTTTAGCATCTTCACGTAGTAACACTGTCTTGACTAGTGCAGTTGAATGACTGTTGTCCTGGGAGCACTGTACAAATATGGCGGCGCTATTGACGCATGCCCTTTGCGATATCTAGTGAATATATCTATGGATTATGAAGTCAGAGAAGCTGCAAAGTTTAAGTGAGAGGTTGTTTATACTCAGGATGACATGAAGATCCAGCTCATACAAAGACACCAAAGTGTTTCAGAAGAAGTTGACCATTTCTTTCTTTTTTTTTTTATTTTCAAGCACTTGAACTGTGCTGCTAATAATTAAAAGTCCTTTGCATTAATTATATTATGTCAAACACTGAATAAAAAAATGCACACTACAAATGGCCTCACAGGACCTTTAACTTCAGTGCTGGTGCAACGGCCCCTGGAGAACAGAGCTGGATCCTCAGAGATGAGCGTCAGTGTTGTCCAGACTGAGCGTGTGCTCCTGTAGACAGCAGATGGGTGTGGTAATGAGAATCAGGTGCAGGAGATCAGTATTCTGGACAGGCAGACGCTGGAGATGGCGTGACGGTGGATCCTGGAGTCTCCGTGACTTTAATAACAAGGCTTTCTGAATTCTGCATTGAGCTCCATTTGATGCAGTACACAACATTTGTAGTTGTACTGTTCCATTCACTCCTAAGCCTTACGTTTAAAGATCACCCTTACCGTCCTTACCAGAGTTCAAATCAATTCATCGCTATTTCTATAGCACTTTTACAATGTAGATCGTGTCAAAGCAGCTGAGCACAGAAGTTCTAGTAAATGTAAGCAGCGTCATTCCTGCCTTTCCGTGTAGTTCAGCTCAGTGTGGTTTAATTGTCAATGATGAAAGTCTAAACACTGAAGAGCAAGTCCAGTCATGCGCAGCTCCACAAGTCCCAAAGCAAGCAAGCCAGTGGAGACAGTGGAGGAAACAATTTTCACCAATTGACCAAAGTGAAGGAGAAAAACCTTGTGAGAAACCAGGCTCAGTCATGCATGACTAATTCTCCTCTGGCCAAGCCTCTTGTGCAGAGCTGCAGTCTAGGCGCCGGAGGCTGGAGAACGCTGGATGTCCATCGTGGGGAAGCTGCAGGTGTGTGTTCAGGCTGGGCCTTCAGGATCAATGCAAAGACTCGTCTGTCACTGGGGTCTTTCAGGAATCAGCCTCATGATCTCCACCACAGCATATTCTCAGGATACGGCCTGGTCCAGGATTATGGATGCCTCTAGAAGTCCTCTGGTTGGCATCATTTCTTCACAGGTCTTGGATAAATGTTGCTATACAATCTCTAAATGCCTCGGATGAGTTCTCACAAGGTCAAGACAATATTATCATATCACGCTAGTTTTATCTTCCGTACACTTGCTGAATGTTAAGTTCTGTATTGATTATTAAATATTGCTGCTCTGAGCTTTTTTTTTTTTTCAATCAACATTATGAGAACATTTATCAAAAACTAGCTAAGAAACATTATGCAATGGTCTGAGAACTGCTCTTGCTTGCTAGTGTATTGCAATTTAAACAATTGACTTGATCCATAATCAAGAGTTGCAAAAATATTAATAATTTAAGTTATTAAACCAGCCTCTCCAGCATTTTGTAAATGCAATGATTTCTTGAGATGAATTGTTGTTTGTTTTGCCAGCACAAAAATGAAAGCAAATGATGCCATAATGTTTTATTTATTATTAATAATAATAACAATAATAATATTAATAATAATAGTAAAAATAAAAATAGTAGTAGTAGTAGTAGTAGTAATAATAATAATAATAATAATATTAATAATAATAATAATAATAATAATAGTAGTAATAGTAATATTAATAAAAAATACATAATATTAATAATAATAATTATAATAATAATAATAATAATAATAATAATAATAGTACAATTAATAACAATAATTAGTTAACGAACATAGAGTTGAAGTCGATTATTTGCCCTCCTGTTAAATTTTAATTATTTTATATTTTTTTTCCAAATCTCTTTAACAGAGAAAAGATGACAGCAAATAATATTAGGCTAGATATTCTTCAAGACACTATTCAGCTCAAAGTGGCATTTAAAGGCTTCACTAGGGTAATTAGGGTAAAGTTAGGGTAATTAGGCAAGTCATTGTATAACAGTGGTTTGTTCTGGAGACCATCAAAAACAAATATTGCTTAAGAGTGCTTGACTGCACTTTTCCACAATCAAAGTGTTCTTTGCTGACATCGTGGCCTGAAAATACCTCTGTAGTTTCCCCACCTAGAAAGTTTGTTCTCATTTCTCTTAGAGATTAAAGGCGTGATGGTGTGATGATGGCTTTTTAAGTCTGTTTTTCTGTGCTGTAAAACCAGTGTAGCCTCAGGAGCTGAATACATCACACTGGACTTCATAGTAGAGTTCACTCACTCACTCACTCACTCACTCATTCACCCACCCACCCACCCATCTATCATCTATCTAATCATCTATCTAATTGTGTAGCCTTTTCCTTTGTCATGTGTTCCTATTTCATTTATTTGTTCATTTGAATCTTTTTTATTTTAACATTTCACTTCCTCATGTTATATATATATATATATATATATATATATATATATATATATATATATATATATATATATATATATATATATAATAATAACAGTATATATATACATATATATATATATATATATATATATATATATATATATATATATATATATATATATATATATATATATATATATATATATATATATATATATATATATATATAGCTTAAAGGGGCTTATAATTTTGTCCCAAGAATAGTTTTAAAAAAATTCAAAACTGCTTTTTTTTCTAGCCGAAATAAAAAAAAGACCAATAATTAATTAATATTACCAGACATACTGTAAAAATGTCCTTGCTCTGTCAAACATCATTTTATCTATCTATCTATCTATCTATCTATCTATCTATCTATCTATCTATCTATCTATCTATCTATCTATCTATCTATCTATCTATCTATCTATCTATCTATCTATCTATCTATCTATCTATCTATCTATCTATCTATCTATCTATCTATCTATCTATCTATCTATCCATCTATCTATCTATCTATCTATCTATCTATAAAATCAGCTTAATGCTTAAGAACATATACATGTTACATGTTGCTTGTTTTGTACTTAAAATATTATAATAAAAATAATTACATAAAAAATTAATAGATAGATAGATAGATAGATAGATAGATAGATAGATAGATAGATAGATAGATAGATAGATAGATAGATAGATAGATAACTAAATAAACAAATAAACAAACAAACAAATAAGTGAATAAACAAATAAATAAATAAATAAATAAATAAATAAATAAATAAATAAATAAATAAATAAATAAATAAACAATAACAACTTAACACTTACAACATATGCATGTTGTGTATCGTTGCTAATTTTGGACTTGGTTGCTAATTAATATAATAAAAATAAATACATAATAAATAAATAAACATCTTAAAGCTTAAGAACAGAGTTATGTGTTTTAGCTTGTCTTGCACTGCCTCTTGTGTTTGAAAATGACGGAAGTGTGTCATCTTGGAATAAAGTGTCAGAAATAGCCAACATGAGTAAAAAAACATGATGTTGCTGCACACTGTGTCCTGCGGGATGATACAGAACACACCCGTATAATGATACACCCAGAAATATACCTGTGACAGTCTGAACATCTGCCCACTGATAATTGTGTCAGCTCCCTTTCCATCCCACCAGAAACCCTGATGGATGCATTTATACCAGTCTGCTTATAAATGTACATAGAAAAGTTCTCTTTCTGCAAACCTTGCCGCTTATTTGGCCAAACTTGTTGACGTTGACAGCATATACACTCACCGGCTACTTGATTAGGTACACCTGTCCAACCGCTCGTTAACACTAATTTCTGATCAGCCAATCACATGGCAACAACTCAGCCTTTAGGCATGTAGACATGGTCAAGACGATCTGGTGCAGGTCAAAGTGAGCATCAGAATGGGGAAGAAAGGGGATTTAAAGGACTTTGAACGTGGCATGGTTGTTAGTGCCAGACGGGCTGCTCTGAGTATTTCAGAAACTGCTGATCTACTGGGAGGACCACAAAGAGGAAATATCCAGTGAGTGGCAGTTCTGTGGGCGCAAATGCCTTGTTGATGGTCAGAGGAGAATTGCCAGACTGGTTCCAGCTGATAGAAAGGCAACAGTAACTCAAATAAGCACTCGTTACAACCGAGCTCTGCAGAAGAGCATCTCTGAACACACATCACGTCCAACCTTGAGGCGGATGGGCTACAGCAGCAGAAGAGCACACCGGGTGCCGCTCCTGTCAGCTAAGAACAGGAAACTGAGGCTACAATTCACACAGACTCACCAAAACTGCACAATAGAAGATTGGAGAAACGTTGCTGCTCTGATGAGTCTCCATTTCTGCTGACACATTCGGATGCTCGGATCACAATTTGGCCTTAACAACATGAAAGCATGGATCATCCTGCCTTGTATCAGCGGTTCAGGCTGGTGGTGGTGGTGTAATGGTGTGGGGGAGATTTTCTTGGCACACTTTTGGTCCATTAGTACCAATTGTAGCATGGTGTCAACGCCACAGCCTACCTGACCAGATTCAGGAATTGTTCACAATATTTCCTCTAATATTTTTTCTTCTGGAGAAAGTCTTATTTGTTTTATTTCCACTAAATAAAAGCAGTTCTTATTTGTTTTAAAGCCATTTTAAGGTCAATATTAATACCCCCTTCAGCAATATTAGTGTTGGATTGTCTCCAGAACAGACCACTGTTATACAATGACTTGCCTAATTACCCTAACTTTACCCTGATTACCCTAATTAAGCCTAAACATGTCACTTTAAGTTGAATACCAGTGTCTTGAAGAATATTTACTCTAATAATATGTGTTGTCATCATGGCATAGATAGGCATGAGCCGGTATATGTTTCTGACAGTATGATAACCTTGGATAAAAATATCATGGTTTTGTGATTTCTGCTGTAAAATAATTACTTTTTTAAATGTTTTAGTAAATAACAAAAACTTTTTTCCCCATTTAACACAATTCACCTTATTCTCCGTGTACGAGAGGGCGCAGGGCACGAGACTTCAATTAATTTTTAGAGGTTAAAAACAGCTGCTTGTGCTGCTTGATGTTGCAAACTGTTTTTTTCCGTATTAAATTATTCTACTTTTTACTTATAATCAGGCAAACACTTGCTTGTAGATTGAGTAGTTTGATAATTTTTCTGCTGTTTATTATTCCTGGTCATTTCTCCCATAGGTAACTAAATCGGAAGTTCCAAAAACAATCGCAAAAACAAGCGCACTTCGAGAGGGGTCTGGCTGCAGACCTGGTGCAATGCAATCTGAGCTGCATCCAATGCTTTTTAATGGGCTCACCTAACCCTACCCGTCACAGTGATGTCACTAGCTCCATTTCAGTGCATTGTGTCTGACATTGCATTGCTGAGTGATGCAGTCTCAGCTTGCATCATAAAGGCTGCATCCAGATACTATTGTGCACTTCTGCATTGTAGGATAAGGTCAATATATGAAATTTTAGCAAACAATTATCATATTTTGGAACGGTAAACATGTCAGCCTACATAATTAAAACAAACACATACAAAACACTCTACATAGACCTTGGAAACAGTATAGCAAAATAATTTTGTGGTTTTAATACCTTAATTTTTTTTCATACCACAGTATACCTTGAAAACAGTTATCGTCCCATGCCTAGGCATAGAAAACAGAAATCCTTTATTATAAATTATTTATTAAAACTATTATGTTTATACATGTGTTGAAAAAATCTTCTCTCTATTATATCTAAAACTATGCCGAGGGTCTAATAATTCAGAATAACTGTATCTGCCTGGACCATGAATGTTTTGCTAAATCCTATATGAGCGGATGGGATGTGTGGTAATCTAGTGGTAATAGATGCATTAGCTGTGTTTAGTGTTGTTGATATGCTATTATAAATGTTCATTAGTCACCATTATAGTGATTAGTGTTCCCGTCATTGCTTCTTGTGTATTCACATATTTTCCCTTTCCTCTTTTTTGTGAATGCAAGTGATTTGCTGAAGAATAAGCTGTGCTGTAGTTATATTTGGATGAATTTATAGTTTAAAATAGAGGTTTTGTCAGGACGCATGGGAGGCACGGAAATGCATGTTTGTTATTGAATGATTTTTTATTCATTTATTCGTTTGTTTATTTATTTATTTATTTATTTATTTATTTATTTATTTATTGATTGAACTTGTTATTTTTTGAAATTGTTAATTTGTTAAGGTCTACAAATATGATTCAGAAAGGTACAAAAGCTGTGTACCTTTCAATAAGTGCACATTTGTATCTGAAATGTTCACATATTATAAATGTTAAAATGTAAACTATTGTGCTAATCAAATAATAAATTACACAATAAAGAACAAAAAAAGAGTAAAATAAAATTGACACAAAATAAAGTAACTAGCAAAATAAGCCCTTTAAACAAATAATAATAATAATAATAATAATAATAATAATAATAATAGTAACAATAGTGATACATGTTATTATTATGTTCTTAATACTCAGAGTAATACTTGTACAACAACAAAATTGCGACCTAAACCAAAAAAAAAAAAAAAAATGAATGAATGAATGAATGAATGAAGGAATGAATGAAGGAACAAACGAAACAACGAACCAACGATCTAACGGGTGTATGGATAGATAAATAAATAAATAAATGAATAAATAAACCATTCAGAGCTAAAATGAATGAATTAATGAATGAATGAATTATTGATTTTTTTAAAATAAATTAATAAATGATGGAATTAATAAATAAATAATTGAATAAATAAACAAATACATGATAAGTCAAATATTTTGAATGAATGAATGAATGAATGAATGAATGAATGA
>NC_133180.1:77455000-77467500 GCF_049306965.1 Danio rerio | reverse complement strand
AGCTGTCGCGTTGACACGATGTTCAATAGCTACTAATGGACCCAAAGAAAATCTCCCCCACACCATTACACCACCACCACCAGCCTGAACCGCTGATACAAGGCAGGATGATCCATGCTTTTATGTTGTTGAGGCCAAATTGTGAGCCGAGCATCTGAATGTGTGAGCAGAAATGGAGACTCATCAGAGCAGCAACGTTTCTCCAATCTTCTATTGTCCAGTTTTGGTGAGTCTGTGTGAATTGTAGCCTCAGTTTCCTGTTCTTAGCTGACAGGAGCGGCACCCGGTGTGCTCTTCTGCTGCTGTAGCCCATCCGCCTCAAGGTTGGACGTGTTGTGTGTTCAGAGATGCTCTTCTGCAGAGCTCGGTTGTAGCGAGTGCTTATTTGAGTTACTGTCGCCTTTCTATTAGCTGGAACCAGTCTGGCCATTCTCCTCTGACCATCAACAAGGCATTTGCCCCCACAGAACTGCCGCTCACTGGATATTTCCTCTTTGTCGGAGCATTCTCTGTAAACCCTAAAGATGGTTGTGCATGTAAATCCCAGTAGATCAGCAGTTTCTGAAATACTCAGAGCAGCCCGTCTGGCAGCAACAACCATGCCACGCTCAAAGCCACTTAAGTCCCCTTTCTCCCCCATTCTGATGCTTGCTTTGAACTGCAGCAGATCATCTTGACCATGTCGACATGCCGAAATGCATTGAGTTGCTGCCATGTGATTGGCTGATTAGAAATTTGTGTTAATGAGCGGTTGGACAGGTGTACCTAATAAAGTGGCCAGTGAATGTAGTTAGCACAGTATCATGTAGTCCTAGATTTTACAGTACTTTGAGTCAGTTACTGTACACTCACATTTGGAGAGCAGAAGAGACTCCTTTCAAACATTAAAGACTGACCATGAGTCCACACGTGAATTCACTATAAAACATATTGCGAGTTTTATCTTTGCTTCTGTGGTGCTGTATTGAGTGAGCACTATAAAGCTCGTATCTCAGTTCTGCTCTCGACGGTTCTCACAGAAACGAGCAACTTTAGACAATGTTCCCACTTCAAAGAGCACATCCTAATTGATCACGTACTCTTCTTTTGATCCCTTCAAACGGAATAACACAAAAACCCCCGCGCAGGGAAATCAATACAAATTAAACACACGCCTCCATTTACCAGGGTGGCGATAGTGTAATTACACAGAGCAGACACACAACCTTCACTTTCCAGAGCATTCACAGACTCAAATGAGCGGGAATAAATGCACGCCAGTCCATCATCATACATCAAACTGGGCACTTTACACAGAATATGCTAATTATTCACCTCAGCCGTCCTTTATAAGATAGAAAGTACACTTTTGTTTTCCACTAGTATGCTTCAGTAAAGGACACTTCACCCCTGAAAATGAATATGTCATCGTTTTACTCATCTTTAGCTTTTCTAAAACCTTTAAGTGTTCTTTATTGAGCTGTGAACACTAAAGAAGATATTTTAGAAAATGTTGTAAACCTGTAACCATTGACTCCCATTGCTTTTGTTTTTCCTGCTATGGAAGTCAATGGTTACAGGTTTTCAGAAGATCTTAAAAGATCTTCGATGCTTCAATTTCTTTTAAATGTCATCAAGGTTTATAAGCACGTGAGGGAGAGTAAATAATTAGTAGGTTTTCATTTTTGGTTGAACTACACCTTTAAATTGCAGACAACACATTTAATTAAACATTGGTCTAAAGTATTTTATAGTTAAGGCCAGACAGAATCTGCAGGCATCTTTGCATAATCGTGTACAATAAATGAATAAATAAATAAATAAATAAATAAATAAATGTATATATATATATATATATATATATATATATATATATATATATATATATATATATATATATATATATATATATTTATATATATATATATATATATATATATATATATATATATATATATATATATATATATATATATATATATATATATATATATATATATATATATATACATATATATACACACATATATATATATATATATATATATATATATATATATATATATATATATATATATATATATATATATATATATATATATATACACACATATTTTTTTCAATAACATTTTTTATATATATATTAAATAAAGTTTAATTTATAATTAAAATGTTATTGAAAAAAATATGTGTATATATATATATATATATATTTATATATATATATATATATACATATTTTTTTCAATAACATTTTAATTATAAATTAAACTTTATTTAATATATATATATATATATATATATATATATATATATATATATATATATATATATATATATATATATATATAAATATATATATATATATATATATATATATATATATATATATATATATATATTTATAAATATATTTATAAATATATTTATATATATATTTATATCAAATAAAGTTTAATTTATAATTAAAATGTTATTGAAAAAAATAGATAAATAAATAACCCATTGGTTGGGTTTGTCCATACTTGGCCCAACATTGGGTTAGTAGTATGACTAGGTTTAGGGGTTGGTTATGGTCAAGCAGTTGTTTACAATTTATGGTTATAGGATGTTATGGTTAGGCGCAGGCTTGAGTGATAATGTTATGATTAGAGATTGGTTAAGGCTGTGGATAGCTTAAGTGGTATTGAAAGGTTTAAAGGCTGGATATCATTAGGGAAATTAGTGATATGGGTAGGTGTACTAGTCAATTAAATGTAGAGTTTTGCTTAAGGGTGAGTTGTCAGGGTTTACAAATATAATTGCATGGATTACATTTGCACTAGCATACTCAACTATTGATATAAGATTAAATTAATTGTGTCCTGAGAGTGTAATTAAAAAGCAGATAACTCTTATAACTTTCAGAAAACCTTAGCAGAATGTGGTGTGCCCTGTGCATCTAATTTACTCTCAGTATTTATACACTTATTGTTTTGTTGCAGGGCATTTTAGTTTCTTAACATTTTCCTATCAGGGAATCAGACTAGCGGCAGATCCATCTGTTCTTTTTATTAGCATTATGCCATAAAGAGTCTATTCAATTTGCTCAAACTGCTGTCGAATGACGTCAGTGCTGGAAAATCGGTGTTCATGCAGCAGTTCAGCCATTACACCGACTCAAAATCAGACAGAAAATGATTTGCTCACAATTTTGGACATCGCCACTGCCAGTGCTTTTGTCATCAGAGGCGGTTTTATGCACGTCTGTTCGGCGCATTACAATTCAACTAGCAATAAAGAGGCATTCTGGACAGAAGTGAAAATATGTGACATATGACACAGTTTCTCTCGCTCAAAGCCTTCTGGGATTGAGTAGCCGAGGACTGTGGCCTTTCCAGCAGACTGCTCCGGTGTTGGGCTCCTCTGTCCTATCAAAGCATTATCATCCAAACACGAGCCTCAGCCAGAGCCGCCAATTCAGGCCTGTGATAAAGCGAGCAGCGGACTGAAGAGAATCTGTGCGCAGAGCTGTCGGTTTGTGCATCAGCAGCAATGCCAAGAGACTCCCAGAGCTCTGATAACAGGCACTCGGTCAAAGAGGAGAGACTCAAAACACCAGTCCGTGATCTCACAAACTAACCATGCCACACTTTACTGAGGGAGAAAGGTAGCAAGAAATAAAGCTAGCTGTGTATGTGTATATATATATGTATAATATATATATATATATATATATATATATATATATATATATATATATATATATATATATATATATATATATATATATATATATATATATATATATATATAAATAATATTTTGGTTATGTTCTAGTCATGCTTGGATATTTAAGGTTGCATAATGTAAATCCACAGGTAGATGCATCTGATTGCATGATGATGACACTACAGATGGATTTATCACTGAGTGCAATTAAGTGCTAACAAATGCAATGAAGGCCCATGCATAGAAAACATCCAATCTCTTTGGAGTTGACACTTTTTAAAAAGTTTGCTGTTTGCCCAAAATCTCATAACAGTCATCTGAAATCTATAGACAACATTTTGCAAGTAACTAATGTGTTTTAGTCAGAAATATACCATGCCACACTTTACTGAGGATTAAATAAATTAATTAAGCTATATATATATATATATATATATATATATATATATATATATATATATATATATATATATATATATATATATATATATATATATGTGTGTGTGTGTGTGTGTGTGTGTGTGTGTGTGTGTGTGTTGGCTGTATTCCGGTTGTGATTGGATATTCTAGGTTGCATGAACCAGTTTACACATAGAAACAGCTGATTGCATGATGAAAACTCTACAAATGAATTGCAATTAAATGCATACAAATGCAATACAGAGCAATGCATTGAAAGTGTGGGCTTGAATCATTTAAATAAGGTTTTATGAGTCTTTAAATAAATACTCTTTTAATTGGACACTTTTTAAAAAGATTGATGTTGGGATAAAATAAGTGTCTCAACTGTCATCTGAAGGTTTTATACTGTGCCTATCCTCCAAACCCGATTTTATGTAATTTAATTTTAAATTGTTCAGTAAAAATACTTGTCAAAGTATGATTTTATTTTTTTTTTACATTTAATATGCATCTAAAAACAGCAAAGTCACATTCAACCATATATATATATATATATATATATATATATATATATATATATATATATATATATATATATATATATATATATATATACAGAGAGAGAGAGAGAGAGAGAGAGAGAGAGAGAGAGAGAGAGAGAGAGAGAGAGAGAGACTAATTAGAAAGGTGATTAATAATTATATACATGGAAACTTTTGGATCTTATTCAGCTGTCTCCCCCACTTTTAACATGCTCGCTACGGCCTATGTATGTACAGTTGAAGTCAGAATTATTACCCCCCCTGAATTTTTCACCCCTTTGTTTATTTTTTTCACATTTCTGTTCAATAGAAAGCAGATTTATTCAACACATTTCTATCATAATAGTATTATTAACTCATTTCTAATAACTGATTTATTTTATCTTTGCCATGATGACAGTAAATAATATTAAACTAGATATTCACTTTAATACAGTTTAAAGTAACATTTAAAGGTTTAACTAGGTTAACTAGGCAGTTTAGGGTAATTAGACAAGTTATTGTATAACGATGGTTTGTTTTGCAGACTATCGAGAAAAAATATAGCTTCAAGGGGCTATAATTTTTAATTTTTGCTGATAATTTTGTCCATAAATGGTCTTTAAAAAATTTAAAGCAGCTTTTATCCTTGCCAAAATAAAACAAATAAGACTTTCTCCAGAAGAAAAAAATATTATCAGGCAACCTGTGAAAATGTCCTTGCTCTGTTAAGCATAATTTGGGTAATATTTAAAAAAGAAAGAAAAAAAAAAAAAATATATATATATATATATATATATATATATATATATATATATTATTTTTCTTTATATATATATATATATATATATATATATATATATATATATATATATATATATATATATATATATATATATATATATATATATATATATATATGTAAAAGCCTGAAATTATTTATTAAATGAAACAATACCTTAAAAAAATCACACATTAAAAGCATAGCATGGAGAAATAACATGATAAACAGACCATCACCTTATAACAGATCTCGAGGACATCATACATTTTTAATGGGCTAAGAAAAGGTTTGAAGATTCCATTACACAAAGATAATATTTACCTGTATGGATAGTGTTTGCTCTGTCAAAAACATTGCAGCGTTCTGCGTAAGCAATATATATATATATATATATATATATATATATATATATATATATATATATATATATATATATATATATATATATATATATATATGTGTGTGTGTGTGTGTGTGTTTGTGTGTGTGTGTGTGTGTGTGTGTGTATGTTTCTTTTTGTCTTAAAACTGTATATATCAACCAGTCCAAAACATAAGTTTGTGTTATTTTCCTTTTCCTGCTGGGAAGTCAGAAATGTAAGCAATCTTCACTCTCTCATGTATTGACTGACTCATGTGTTTAGCAAATGCAGAATTAGGATCTTGTGGTCCTGCATTTTCAAAGCCTCCTTCCCTTCTGTGAACTCCTCTTCTGAAACTAAATCTTGTTTCTTGTTGGCTTCTCTCTGATGCGGTAATGTGTTGGCTTCCATCGACATGAATGCGAATGTTGGAAAATATGCAGTTTGAAATCTTTAGCTTTTGATGTTGCAGCTTTGGACAGTCAGTAGTTTGATCTATGTGTATTCAGTGATACTAACTTACATGTATAAAGTTTGGTAACATTTTATTTTGATGCACCCCTGTATTCGTTGGGTATAAATCACTTTGCAACTACAGGTTATTAAGGGTAATAACTAGGCTGTCTGCTAACACTTGGTTGTGATGAAAACATTCATTGATTGGTTGATTTATTTTATTTTATTTACTTATCTGGAAGAAAAGCAGATTTATTTATTTATTTATTTATTTATTTATTTATTAGTTCATTTATCTGGAAAAAAAAAGTTTTAAAAAGTTTTAAAAGTTTTAATTATGTATTTATTTATTTATTTATTTATTTATTTATTTATTTTTCTGGAAGAAAGCAACTTTATTTATTTATCTGAAAAAAGTTGTTTTATTTATTTATTTATATTTGTGTATTTATTTATTTATTTAAGTTTGTTTGTTAGTTTGTTAGTTTGTTCATCTTAAATAAAATGTATGTATTTATTTATTTATTTATTTATTTATTTATTTATTTTTTCTTTCTTTATTTCTTTATTTATTTATTCATCTATTTATTTATTTTTTTTTTGGAAGAAAGGTAGATTTATTTATTCATTTATTTATTTATTTGAAAAACAGCTTTATTTATTTATCTGTATAAAATATTTATTTATTTATTTATTTATTTATTTATTTATTTATTTATTTGTTATTTATTTATTTGTTTATTTATTTATTTGGAAGAAATGTAGATTTATTTATTATTTATTAATTTATGTATTTATCTTGAGGAAAAGCAGCTTTGTTTATTTATTTATTTATTTATTTCTCTGTAAGAAAATCAGCTTTGTTTTTTATTTATCTGTGTAAAAAGATTTATTTATTTATATGCTTGTTGGTTTGTTTGTTTGTTTGTTTGCTTTTATTTTTTAATTTTTAATTTTTATTTTTTTATTTTTTTGGCGTTAGTCGTCTACTATTTTTAAAAAAATATATTTTTAATTACAATATTATTAGAGTAAAGTTACTTAAAAGTAAATTGTTGCAATTTTAAGTTTAACTCAATCTTAAAATAATATCATCACTCACACTTCCACATCACTTTCCTAACACATTAAAGCAACACTAAAAACTGACTAAAAATGTAAAAAGTAACTTTAACCAAACACAAACATCATTCCAAAGACAAAATAAACTAGATATTACAGTTGATTAGTTATTAAAACAATTAAATTTAAAGTACTTAGAGGTAGTTGACATGTACATGCAAGGTTACATTATTTATTTTAATTTCAGTACACACAAAAACTAAATTTCCCAAAGCACGGTTGACCTTGGTCTATTTGTAAACTAGTGCATGCTGGGACATTTTATCCATCTACACTAACTTGATGCAAACCTATGAATCAGTAGATGTACAGTCATGTTCATGATGTATTGAGTTTATTAGATTCACGTCTCAGTGTGATTTGTGATGATCTTATAAGATTGCTAATATTGCTAGAAGGTTCAAAGAAGAGCATGAAAATAAAGAGCAACTTGATGTATGTCCCTGCTGCTCCAGACTTAGTCACATGGTGATTATGCCGTTGATTGATTGGTTGATAATATAAACCGCCTACTTCATGTTGTTCATTGTCCGTTGAATTATTTCCACTGTCACGTTCATGTTTTCAGTGTGCAGTATTTCAAATTTTTAGGCATTCAAGTTGGTTTGTAAAGATCTAAATGGATGTCCAAAATAGGAAGAATGAAGTTAATTAATCATGTAGCTTCTGTTAAATATCATATATACATATTCAGTTACAAATAACGTACAAGATCAAGTTGCTCTGTGGTAATTACTTGGTCCTGTGCAAAAAACTGCATGGACATAATCATTTGTTTGTCGATAATGTGTCCCTGTAATCATCATTAGCGCTGAAGCACATATTTCCAAGTATTTCAGTTTTCTCCACAAAATATTTTCCCCCCAATCTAAAGCAATTCGCCTTTAAAGTAAAAACAATCCAACACTGTAACTTACAAATGCATTCACCGAGTACTAGCACACACTCACCGAAAGCAATTTCTTTCATGCAATTAAGTTAACGAATGGAAGTTAATTGACCATCTGTTTGCTGTTGGACTAATCGTCGCGGGTTTGTCCGCAGAGAGCGAACAGATTCAACAGATGAAATATCACCATTACCGGCGTCCCGTCAAATAATCGGCACGTTTGATGATTAAATCTCTAAAGCAAGATGTAGGGAGGAAAAAACAACAACGTGGAATCTGTGGGCGTCTATTATTCTCACGGATGATTATTTCCATTTTTCACCCTGCTTTTATTGTTTTGGTTTTCCCATCTCGACACCTTGAACAGGCGGAGGTCGTTAGGCAAATTTCTCAACCTGGCAACCGCAGCTCTCATTTCCCGAGATGAGAATTTGTCATTGGCCCCTGGCCCGTGTTGTTTTCTCTCCTCCTCTAATTTATGCATGCAACTCAATTTAATCAACATCATATTTCATACGACGTCCATCCCTGAGAGCTGTCAGCACACGTACAAATAATAAAAAAAAAACACATATAAAGAATATTTTTATGCTTAAAAAGGTGCATGGTAAACAGAATTATTATTTTATGGTTGTGAATTGCATTATGGGATGTTGATCTCTGCTCTGTCGACTTTTGATGTTGAAAATTCAACTCTACAGTGACTTTTATTGACATTTTTGTCATATGAAATGCATAAGACGCATAATGTAGTTTGTAAAATAACAGAAAATGTACAGGCAGTTTACCCAACACCAACCCAGACAATATCGCGCTTTAAACTATGAAAAATTTTAATATTCAAAATCAAGGCATGATCATATTTTATTGTGCTCAAATAAAAATTGCCTTTCATATAAGCTACTTCTGATACCAAATGGTCAACTAGAATGTCTGATTGTAGTCAGATGGTTAATGATACTAAACTTTTACTATTGTAGGTTTGTTGGGATTTTCTAAATGATTTACATTTGCTAAATGCCAGAATAATGAGAGAATTTTTTATTAATTTCAAGACAGTCAAACGTTTACACACATTTCCTTGGTATTTTTAGATTTTTAAACTGTATAACTTTGGTTAAATGTTTTGGGTCTCCTTCCACAAGCTTCTCACAATAGTTTGCAGGAATTTTGGCCCATTCCTCCTGACAGAATTGGTGTAACTAAGTCAGATTTTTAGACTGTCTTGCTCGCACAAGGTTTTTCAGCTCTGCCCTCAAATTTTCTATAGGATTGAGCTCAGGGCTTTGTGATGGCCACTCCAAAACATTCACTCTGTTGTCCTTAAAGCACATTTGAACTCATTTGGCAGTGCGCTTAGGTTCATGGTCTGTCTGGAAGACCCATGTGTGGCCAAGTTGTAATGTCCTGGCTGATGTGTTGAGATGTTGCTTCAGTATTTCTCCATTATGTTCTTTCTTCATGATGCCATCTATGCTGTGAAGTGGACCAGTCCCTCCTGCAGCAAAACAGCCCCACAACATGATGCTGCCGCCCCCATACTGCACAGTTGGGATGGTCTTCTAGGCTTGTAAGGTTTTCCTTTTGTCCTCCAAATGTAACACTGCTCATTATGGCCGAACAGTTCAATCATAGCTCCATCAGAGCACAGGACATGTCTCCAAACATTAGTTTTCTCCAGTGTCATTCAGTTAATGGTAATCTGGCTTTGTGTTGATTCTGGCTTGTTGATTTTCCCATGTTGTCACACAAGGAAGCAGTGTGTTTGAGCTTTTCCTTCAATACTATTCTACAGTTGTGCCTCACATTAACTCGAATGTTGTCAATTAGTCAATCAGAAACTTCCAAAACCTCGACATCATCATCTGAGCTTTATCAGAGGCAGAATAATCTGATTGTATGTAAACTTGACTTTCAAGAGGAGTTATAACAATTTCTCCATTCATATCTCTCTCATTATTCTGCTCTTAAGCAGAACAGAAACACATGTGATCATCCTGACTTACCTAAAAGAGAAAAAGTTTAGTCACGTTAAAAGCTGACTTTTTTTAAATGTTTTGTGCCTTTTTATAGAGTATGTAAATTTCTGGTTTCAACTATATATATATATATATATATATATATATATATATATATATATATATATATATATATATATATATATATACATACATGGAGAAAAATAAACAAATAAACAGCCGGAACAACGACACATCCAAAATGCATATTTTATTTATTTATTTACTTTTTTAAACCCGCCACATCCACCATGTCATTGTTTTCTTCGGTGGTATTTCCTTTCGGGTTCAGTGTAATTGTCGGCTCAATCTGTGCGCGGTTCTCAGTTGGTCGCAGCAAATCTCTCTGCGGAAAACCTGCTGATCTCTCCCATTACTCTTCATTAACAAGCTGCTTTCTGCACTGTCTCAAGCTGATTCAATTACACTGTACACTGGGATTGGGGCTCCATACACACACACACACACACACACACACACACACACACACACACACACACCCTGCAGAGGGATTAGATCATAATCTCTCTTCCTTTTTTCTTTAAAGCCCAGTCTGAAGCCGTCTGTCTCCTGATGTGCTTCGTTTTGTCAGCTAGTGTGGTTTGCATTCGTGTGTGTGTGTTGATCTCACCCTGACTTCAATTCATTACTGTACACTAAAGTGCATTACAGGCTGTTTCACTGACGTTTAACATTTTTGCCTTGAATGAAATCCATTAATTCATCATATGAAGGACAGAAAGCAATGTTTCTGTTAATGTTTATATCTCTCAATGCTTCTCCACAAACACATGGATCTCCTGATTGATCCTGAATGCCGCTTTCAGAGTTATGCCTTATTGAAGCATCTATTCAGCACTATTCAATGCCATTTTAAAGCAATTCAATGAAGTTTATTGACACTTGATGAAAAGTGTTGATGAAAGTGGTCATTTCCTTAAACACTGACAGCCCTTAGACTGAATTCATTTCAGATTTGAAAAGCATTTAAGACATAAAAACAAAGTGTGACGCAGAAAATAAAAATGAAGTAAGGATAAATTAAAAAGCTAACTTGAATGAGGAAGACAAATAAAATAAGTGACGTTTATAAAGGGACTAAGCCGAAGAGAAAATGATTGAATGAAGTTTATTTATTAACTAATTTCGAGAGGAGCTTGTGCTTATGATTGACCACAGCTGGTCCTGCAAAAGCTAAAGGCCGGCCCACACTGCGGGATGTTTTATAATCTTGAACGATTATAGCATGTACAACCCAAGCTCATTCTGAAAATGTAGCCCCGTTGACGTTTCTGGAGACTGATTTACGTGGCCAGAGGTACGTATGGCCGCATTTAATTTTTTTCCAAGCGAACGCTACGGGGTGGTGTGACGTCGCTCCTCTTCGTGCTCGCCGGCTGGGCTGATGGCTCACCTCCTCCGTGTGGAGGGCTTTAGCGCCGCAACCAGTTTGTCCGGTTAGTTTGTCGTGTTACGTTGGCGGAGCAGAGGCCCGGAGGAGGAGGAGCTGGTTGGCCGGGTTCGACGACCAGGTTCGAGTCTGGGGAAGAGCGGTTCCAGAAATCAGGTAAGACAAAAAACAGAATCCAAAAAATAAATGCGAAAAAGTTCGTAATGGGGCGAGAATACGGTGAAATACGAAAACGCAGTCAAAATCAGACGAGGGTTTTTCTTTTTCTGCATGGCTTTCGTAAATCATCGCTTGGGTTTAGGGAAGGAGGAGGAGGGTGGCCAGGTCGGCCGATTAACCGGTCCCCGAGTCAATCGTTCAGTCATTCAGACAGTCAGCTCGACAGTGGCCTCCGGCGGCTATTTACGCGAGAACAGCGGGGGTGCGAGAGGCGTTTTTCGCAGATTTGCGAAAACAAGCACCTCACAAATACTTACCTCCCGGGACGTGTTTCGCGGCCTCCAGAAACGCCAGCGGGGCTACATTTCCAAAATGAGCCTGGGTTGAGCATGTCAGACTGCATGAACATGGCTCTCATGTCACACTGTAATATCTCAGCTGTTATAAAGTCAGACTGAACGACAATGAAGACGCGACAAACACGAAAGCCAATGTACAAGGAGTTTGATATCATCCACGCGTGACACTTTCACTATCCAGCGTTCTGAAATGATTCCTCACAGCAAACGTAAACAATCTGTAGTGGCAATTTAGCACTGACCGTCCTTAAACTGAAATTACTTAAGATTTGAAGAGCATTAAAGAAATAGAAACAAATAATGTAACGCAGAAGAGATAGATTAAAAA
>NC_133180.1:77447500-77450000 GCF_049306965.1 Danio rerio | reverse complement strand
TTATTTTTCATTAATTCATTAATTTTTTGTTTGTTTTTGGTTTAGTCCCTTTATTATTTAGGGGTTGCTACAGTGGAATGAACCGCCAACTTATCTAGCACCTTCCTACTGTAAGGTGAGAGCACTACCCACTGCGCTACCGCATATACTATCCTATTCTTTCTTTCTTTCTTTCTTTCTTTCTTTCTTTCTTTCTTATTTATTTATTTATTTATTTATTTATTTATTTATTTATTTATTTATTTATTTATTTATTTATTTATTTATTTATTTATTTACTTATTTATTTATATACTTATTTACTTATTTATTTATTCATATAATTATTTATTTATTTATTTAATAATTGTTTACTTATTTATTTTTTTAATTAATTAATTATTCATTTATTTATTCATGTATTAATTAATTCATTCAATTAATTTATTATTTATTTATTTATTCATTCATTTATATATTTGTTTATTCATTTATTTGTTCATTTATTCATTTATGTATTTATTTATTTATTTATTTATTTTTTATTCATTTATGTGTTTAATTATTTATATACTTGTTTATTTATTTATTTATTTATTTATTTATTTATTCACATATTTATTTATGTATTTATTTATTTATTTATTTATTTGTATTTATTTCTTTAAAGCCAGATTAAGCCAATTTCTTTTGACTGGTTTAATATTTGATATAACACTCGTATTAAATGTTATAAAATAAATAATATTTCAGTTTTGTTTCAAAAAAAGACGATGTACAACACATTAAAGTGTGTGACGTGTTTGATGTTAATGACATGCTGGTTGTGGCTTTGTGTGGATATTTATGAATGAATACTGGGTGATATTAATTTATTAAACCTGCTTTGTAAAGGGTTAACTGAATTAGTTTTTTTATGTTTTTTTTTTTTTCTGGCAATACATATTTTCTGCTTATGTAAAGGTTTCAGCATATGTACTTTACAACAAAAACTACTACTACTGTTGTTGTTATTAATTAATTATTTTAATGCTACTTCACTGATTTGATCCGCCCCAAAAATCATTTTAAACCCGGAAGCTGAAATCAGCCGACAAAAGCTCAACATTATCCAGTTTTCCCCACAATTAAAGCTAATAGGTGCTAACATTGTCTTAACTGATGCTCAACACACACAAATCTGTTAACATCTCTAAAAAAGTACTCAAGAGTTTCGTGAACCTTTGAGAATTAATCAATCAAATGCAAAATTAATCATCAGTTTAGTGTTATACACAATCTGCACTATGCAAACTTTACCGGTATTACAACATTATGTGCATGCAGCATGTATATTGTAGACAGAGTGTAATCAAATAAAGCCATCAGCAGTGTCCACAGCAGTGTAGCAGTGTCCTCCTCACTTCAGCTTGTTGTGCATGTGCAGGCATTGAGCTCATTAGTCACATTTCTGTCTTTCTTATTGAGAAATAAGCAGAGACAGCGAGAGAACAGACGAGTCCTCCTGTTGACTAATCTCTCGGCAGGACTCGCTTAACAAGGGCCAAACTTCTTCTGTCCTATTGTCTACAATGAGCTCGCTCTGGCACTTTTGACAGGAGCCAATTACGGGAAGGGGAAAAAATAACCGAGACAGCAGGGTATATCCGGATCTTATATTAATGCACTTATGTAAGCGTCTTGACTATAGTGAACAATGAGACGAGAAACAGATCGCACCAATCATACTGCGCTTGTGTGTTTGAAGACTGGATGAAGTCAGCCTGGTTTTGAGACACTAGAGAGCCGTGATGCTGTTCACTAGGGCACATCGAGGGTACATTACTGCTGTCAATCATTCATGTCACTGCAGAATGACCTATCTGAAGGAGTGTTTAGAGATTGCATGCGTCATAAGACCAAGACAAATGCTTTCTTTATTTTAATTTTACATTTGGGGGGTAAAAATGTGTCAATTCATAACTGCATATTACATTATCAGGATTAATATTTACACTTTAATCTACATGATCTAGATGGAATATTCATTAGAGGGGGGGGGGGTGGGGGGGGGGGGGGGGGGGGGGGGCTTTCTTTTTGCTCATCATTCACTCGTGTCAAACTAACGATAAAATGGGTGTGGCTACAAATATATTGGTGTTCCATAAGATTATTCATTCATTCATTTATTTATTTATTCATGTATTCATGTATTAATTTGTTCATTTATTTTTTTATTCATTCATTCATTCATTCATTCATTCATTCATTCATTCATTTATTTATTTATTAATTTATTCATTTATTTATTCATTTATTTATTCATCTATTCTTGTATTAATGTATTTTTTTATTATTTATTTATTTATTTATTTATTTATTTATTTATTTATTTATTCATTTGTTCATGCATTTATTTATTCATTCATTCATGTATTTAATTATTTATTTATTTATTTATTTGTTCGTTTATTTATTTATTTATTTATTCATTCATTCTTTTATTTATTCATTTATTCATGTATTCATTGATTAATTTATT
>NC_133180.1:77440000-77442500 GCF_049306965.1 Danio rerio | reverse complement strand
TATTTTATTTACATTTATTTATGTATTTATTTATTTAATTGATTCACTGATTTATTTATTGACATTATTTTTTTCATTTTTGTAATAACATTTTTGTACTTATTTATTTATTTATTTATTTATTCATCTATTTATTTATTCATCTATTTATTTATTTATTCACTTTTTACATGTTTATTTATTTATTTTACAATCATTTTTATTTACATTTATTTTATTTGTATTTATTTATTTGTACTTGTTTGCACTTATTTTATTTATTGTATTTATATTTATTTATTTATTTTATTTACATTTATTTGTTGTATTTATATTTATTTATTTATTTCATATTTATTTATTTGTTGTATTTATATTAATTAATTTATTTATTTTATATTTATTTATTTGTTGTATTTATATTTATTGATTGATTTATTTTATTTATATTTATTTACTTTTACTTTATTTACATTCATTTTTATTTGTTTATTTTTGTTTACATTAATTGATTAATTTATTTTATTTTCATTTATTTACATATTTTATTTACACTAATACATTTATATATTTTATTTACATTTATTTATTTATGTATTTATTTATTTATTTATTTATTTTTCAACTAAAATCTAACATTAGACATAATATAAATTATGTTTGTGATTTATTTACACCAGAAACCATGAAGTTATGAAGCCATTATTCCAGGAGTGTTTGTTGAAGCTGTGTATTATTCCTGATGCAGTCAAACTGGGTTTATAGCATGAGTTAAGCCACAGTATAATAATGTGCCGTATTGATGGGTGGACATACATTTAAAGAAGAACCTGGGGCGTATTTACATACACAAATACACCAGATTTGAATGGCAGAATGCATGCATTTTTTTATTTATTTAATATTTATTATTTTGCACAAACAAGCACCATTCCCAGCAGAAACTCTAGCTATTAAATGCTGTGGCTGTGCATGGTGTGGAGGAAAGTGAACTTCTGCCTTGTTTCTGATGATCTGATGGGTCGTAATGAGAGAAAGGAGGGGAAAATGACAAAGAAAGACGGACAGATGAAGAAATGATAAAGACACAGAGTTGGAGAAGTGTGACAGCTCTCCAAATAACATTATTCCAGTCCACCAATTACACCGGTATCCCACATAGTACGACACGCCTAAAAATACTCCTAGCAAAGCTGCGACAGGACACATACTGTGGTTCTACTGTCAGGTCGGGGTACAAATGAATTCAGCGCTGCGCGGAAACAATTTCATGCCAAATAGTCACAGATTAAAATGAAAACCAAGACAAACTGTGGTGCAGTTAAACAAATGTAGAATGCATAACTTATAACGGTCTTATTTGCAGAACAGAAAGCTCCTATAAGACTTTCTACAGGATTTAAAAATTATTTCTACAGGATTTTTAAAAATTAAATGATTAATTATTATTAACGTCAGTCAAATATTTATTTTTACTGCAGATATATGTATACACAACACTTCTCTCTGGTTCTCAAATCTGATTGGTTGATAGCGGCGCGGTATTCTGCAAATAACAGCACTCGTACAGCCTCTTTACCCTTGTGTATTACTCCGCCCACATAGAGTGACAGCGGATCAATAAACTCACTACAGTTTGACTAATATTGCAGCACCTTATGTACCTTATAATTGTTTAACAACATATTATACCTTATTATTGTATTTTTAATGAGAATGTAGTTGTTAAAATTAAACTCTGCAGTTTATTTATAAGGATAGCACCTATTTTGGGCGGCATCAGCTTGTCATACTGAGCAGAGCAAAGAGGGTTGATGTTCTACCACAAGATGACGACAGAGACCTTAGGAGAGAAAACAGCAAACATTTTAAACTACAGCTGACATAATCATCATTAATCAGGTAAGTGACACTCTCTCTTTTGCATGTTGTAGTGCTGTATTTATACATAGTAATCTACTGGTGTTTGCTTTGCTTTGGCTTTTTAAGAGTTAATTATTGTGATATTGCAACAGATAAATTCTGGGAAATCTCTGTAGACTGATGGCATTTCATGCTGTTCAGCCTTACAACATTAAAATGTGATCAAAATCAGCTGTTTTGACATCACTTTAGAAATTACGCTAGAGAATCAGTCAGACACTAGCTCTAGCTTGATGTTGGTGTATGAGCAGTGGTTTCTGCTGTTCTGAGGTCAGCTGCATATGTGAATAAATGCCGGAAGAAAGTAGTTCCTTATACAAACAGGTTTTTGAGACTCTGCATGTTTGATTTTCTTTTATAAATACACAAGTATGTCGTTGAACTGTTGTATAAATGCAATATTACACTCATAGATGTGCAATATGCCTGTTTGCTGTCACTAGTAGTCATAGTACTGCTGCTTGTGTGATATTGCACTTAATATAAAGTGGGACCAAAAAATGCACCACACTAAACATTTTAATAATTTCATGAACAAATATGTGAACTTAGTCAATAGCAATATTTGTTTTGGATTGTCTAAAGACCAAACTACTGT
>NC_133180.1:77430000-77435000 GCF_049306965.1 Danio rerio | reverse complement strand
ACTAACAAACTAACTAACTAACAAACTAATTAACTAACTAACTAACAAAATAACTAACTAACTAACTAAATAACTAACTAACTAACTAACTAACTAACTAACTAACTAACTAACAAAATAACTAACTAACTAAACTAACTAACTAACTAACTAACTAACTAACTAACTAACTAACTAACAAAATAACTAACTAACTAACTAACAAAATAATTAACTAACTATTTAACTATTTAACTAAATAACTAAATAACTAACTAACTAACTAACTAACTAACTAACTAACTAACTAACAAAATAACTAACTAACTAACTAACTAACTAACTAACTAACTATTTAACTAAATAACTAACAAACTAACAAACTAACTAACTAACTAACAAAATAACTAACTAACTAACTAACTAACTAACTAACTAACTAACTAACTAACTAACAAACAAACTAATTAACTAACTAACTAACAAAATAACTATTTAACTAACTAACTAACTAACTAACTAACTAACTATTTAACTAAATAACTAACAAACTAACAAACTAACTAACTAAGTAATGAACAAATAGATGAATGAATAAAAACAAATAAGTATTTCAGCAGCGATATTGTTTATTTTACATTTCTTCCTCACTGCTTATCGAGTTTTGTAGGGGATTATTCTCACTTGACAAGGCGAGCGTGGCTGGATGTTGTGCTATTAAATGTTTTCCTTCATATTGGCAAAAGGCTGCACTGTTTATCTATTTATTTTTTAAGCTCTAATCTCTCCAGTGATGGGAGACATTACGTTTCTTAACACTTTGAATCAACTGAGCCAATTGCTTTGCGAAATGATTCAGTTTTAAAGCACCTCTCAAACACACATTAAAGCATATTTTACAAACCAACTGCGATGTTTCATTGAAAGAGTAATCTCTTAAGTGCTAAATCTGGCATTCTGCAGTGTATTAAGAATATTGTTGGACTCTTGACAAACTGCTTTTTGGTTTCTCTCTTTGGGTAAAAAATTCAGCCAAATGCATGAATGAATAGATGCAAACGTAATTAACAAATCATCTAATAATAATAAATATAAAAGCCTCTAATTAAATATAAAAACACTCTAAATCACTGGATAAAAACAACTGATTTGCAAAGGTTTAGGGATATAGGAGCGTCTTCACTAGTGATGGCCAAACACAGTCTATATTTTATTCTCATTGCAAAGGGAATTGCAACCTAAATATGTTTTCTTGAGGTGTTGTTGAATCTTTCTGTCTGCCTGTTGCACCTTAAGTTTAGTGGAGGATTGTTCACACTTGAGGAGCAGGCATGGCTGGATGTTGTTGAAGTGTTATTAAATGTTGTCCACCATATTGCCATAGCTTCTCTTTTCCTTCAACACAATCCCCAATCAAGTCTTTACCAAGAACAAACATTATTAATACATCTCTGTTTAGTACTAGACACGTTTATTTCTTTGTCAACACAATATTTAGATCCCAGTGGCTTGGTTTGTGGATCCAGCATATGTTGATTTCTTAAAACACTATTTAAACCCACTGTTTGATTGATTGATTTATTAAAGATAGAATAATTTATATATTTTGATAAGCTGCAATTTGGTTAATCTGGAAACTGACGCACACTGTAAATCATTATTAGTTGACTTTTAAAAAAGTGAGTGAACTCATTGCATTTGATGGACTTTGAAGTGTGTAAACTCAATGTTTGTTAAGGCATTTGTTAACTACTTAAAGCAATTAATTGACTGAAAGCGATTGGTTTACTACTTTAAAATTGGTAAACTCAATATTTTGAAGCAATTTTACTTCATGTAACATGATTAGTTGACTACTGAACGTAAGCAAATTCATTGTTTTTGAAGTGATAACTCGTCTACTTAAAATGATTAATACACTAAAGTTGGTAAACTCATTGTTTTTAAGCGATTGGTTGACTTTAAAGTTGTAAACTCAGTGTTTTGAAGCGATTTGTTGACTTTACTTAATCGATTAGTTGACTTTACAGTTGTAAATTAGTTGAGCTAAAGCGATTAGAAAAATTGATTAGTTGACTTGAAGCTATTAGTTGACTACTTTAAATAATTAGTTGACTTTACTTCAAGTGATCAGTTGACTTTACTTTAAAGTTGGTAAATGCTTTGTTTTGAAGCAATTGGTTGACTTTACTTAAATCAAGTAGTTGACTTTACCTAAAACCATTAGTTGCTTTTACTTAAACCGATTAGTTTAATTTACTTAAATCAAGTAGAATTTACTTGAATCAATTAGTTGACTTTTTGTATGTATGTATGTATATATATATATATCTATATATATATATATATATATATATATATATATATATATATATATATATATATATATATATATATATATATATATATATATATATTCCTCTGTTACCAGTTTGCCCAGTATGTCGGTGGACTTGAGAAGCAGAAAGGAGTAGACCATGAACACGGGATTCAAGTCCAATGCAGAACAGTTCCAGAAATAAAAACAGAAGGTAGAAAAATAAAACAATCAAGTAAAAAACAGGGTGAGATTATGGTAAGATCTATAAATGTGGTAAAAATCAGGCGGCCACGAGGGCTTTTCTTTACTGGATTGCTTTTCAAAACACTGTCGGTTGGGTTTAGGGAAGTGGGTTGCGATGAGTCAGTCAGTCAGTCAGTCAGTCAGTCAGTCGGCAGTGGCCTCTGGTGGATTTACGTGAGAACAGCAGGCATGAATGGCGCTCGAGAGAAAGTTGAGGTCTGAAAAAATGTACACAGCACCTTGGGGTGGATTTGTGAAAACAAAAACTGCAAAAAACGAAGCTCCTGGGATGTATTTTGGGATCTCTAGAAATGTATATAGTGATACGTATCAATATTTAGCCAGGATTGTACACTGAGCATTTTATATATGGAGACCTGAATGCATTGTGCTTACCATTAAATACTTTTTGTTAAGAATAAAACATTTCGAAAAAAGAAAAAAAAAAAGAAAAAAAACATTAACTCAAAAGTGTATATATATGTATATATATATGTATATATATATATATATATATATATATATATATATATATATATATATATATATATATATATATATATATATATATATATATATATATATACACATACACACCTACATTCACTATACTGGTCAAAAGTTTGGGGTGATTAGGTTTTTTAAATGTTTTTTAATACGCTTCTCCTGCACACCAAAGCTGCGTTTATTTCATCAAAAATACTGAACACATTGCAAAATTGTTAAATGTTATTGTATGATAACATAACTGTTCAAATGTAGTTAATCATTTAATTAAATAATTTATTCCAGTGATTTTAATGAGGAACTTTCAGCTTCATTACTCCAGTCTTCAGTTATAGGATCCTTCAGCAATTACTCTAATATTACTTATTATTATTATTATTATTATTATTATTATTATTATTATTATTATTAATAATAATATAATTTATCGAATGGTAATAAAAGCAATAATGAGTGGACTAATCATTTAATTTGAAACTGCATTATAAATAATAAATATTAATTATTCAATAATGAGTATTTAACTATATATATATATATATATATATATATATATATATATATATATATATATATATATATATATATATATATATATATATATATATATATATATATATATATATATATATATATATACTTTAATATTTAGTAAACGCCACCTTGATCAACAGAATAAAAAAATAAATAAATATAAAGGAAAACTTTTGACTGGCAGTGTATATTATTTTACTTAATTATTTTATTTAATAGATTATTTATTTATTTTTTAGTTTTTTTATGATTTTGAAAGTTTAAAATAATAACACACCTTTTTTATAGCTGATTTGGACTAATAATTTTATCTGAAAAAATGGTGGAATAAACAAATTTAATTTAATTTAATTCATTATTTTTGCAGCTTAGTTCCTTTATTAATCAGGGGTCGCCACAGTGGAATGAACCATTAAACATATCCAGCATATGTTTATGCAGCGGATGCCCTTCCAGCTGCATCCCATCACTGGGAAACATCCATACACACTCATTCACACACACTATGGACAGTTTAGCTTACCCAACTCCCCTATAGCACATGTCTTTGGACTTATGGGGAAACCGGAGGAAACCCACACCAACACTGGGAGAACATGCGAACTCCACGCAGAAACACCAACTGACCCAGCCGAGACTTGAACCAGCAACCTTCTTGCTGTGAGGTGAACATGGTGAATTTTATGAACATCAGTAATAGTTTGCAGTGCTATATTGTCTGGGTTAGTATTTTACAATGTGCTACAAAAACCTCGCAATAAACCTTGTAATAATTTATTTTCACTGTAATAGTTTACACTCTTATTTCTCAAGATATTAATTCTTATATTTTATAATATTATTTCAAAGTGCTAAAATATCAATAAAAGTCACTTTGTTAAAGTGTAGAGGTGAATTTACAACATCAGTAGTGGACAGAGCAGAGATCAACATCCCATTATGCAATTCACCACTGCTAATAAACCCAAAACACTTCTATAAAATAGAGAAACTGTTGATGAACAGATATTTTTAACAGTGCAGGACTGATCAAGAGTGTTTTGGCTCTGCAGAGTTTGTAGCAGATGTGTGATGGGTATATTTATCAAATCTAGGCCTCCTCAGATTACAGCGCTTTATATGAGCCACTGTGTGTGTGAAGGGCCGAGTCGGCATCGTGTCATTTTCTGAAGGGGAGTACATATATGTGTGTGTGTGTGTGTGTGTGTGTGTGGGGAGAATAATTCAGTCCCTGGAGAACTGAACACAAAAGGCTTGTTAGCTCTCGGAGAGGGAACTTTTAGCAGAGCTCAAATCTATTGACCTCACAGAAGTTTCTTACTTTCCCCACTGCTGCGCTCCAGTTACAGATCACAATCCTGCGCTCAAGTTCTGCTGTTTTACAGTAAAGATGGCTTTTTTTTTTAAATGAAAGAAG
>NC_133180.1:77405000-77425000 GCF_049306965.1 Danio rerio | reverse complement strand
GGCAGCCAGTGCAAACGGATGGGCAGCGGAGTGACATGTGCTCTTTTAGGTTCATTAATGACCACTCGTGCTGCTGCGTTCTGAAGCAGCTGAAGAGGTTTGATAGAGTTAGCTGGAAGCCCGGCTAGTAGAGAGCTACTATAGTCCAGTCTGGAGAGAACAAGAGCTTGAACAAGGAGTTGAGCTGCATGTTCAGATTGGAAAAGTCAGACCTTTCTCATGTTATAGAGTGCGAATCTGCACGATTGAGCAGTTCTAGAGATGTGGTCAGAGAAGTTTAGTTGGTCATTAATCGTTACTCCAAGGATTTTCAGCGTTTTGGATGCAGTAATGGTTGCCCCATCCATCTGGATTGAAAAGTTATGATGTAGAGTCGGGTTGGCAGAAACTTCAAGCATTTCCGTTTTTGTGAGGTTCAGCTGAAGATGATGATCTCTCATCCAGTGTGAAATGTCCGACAGGCAGGCTGAGATGCGAGCTGGAACCGACGGATCATCAGGGTGAAAAGAGAGGTATAGCTGGATATCGTCAGCATAGCATTGGTAGGAAAATCCATGTCTCTGGATGACTGATCCTAAAGATGTCATGTAGATGGAAAAGAGAAGTGGCCCAAGAACAGAGCCTTGTGGTACCCCAGTGTTTAGATGCTGTAGGTTGGACACCTCTCCCCCCCAAGACACCTTGAATGACCTGCCAGAGAGATAAGATCTCTGTTGAAAAGAATATGACGAAGCTTCCAGGATGATTTACTATTTCCAGTCAAAATTAGAAGTGTAAAACCATGTGTTCTGACTCCTAATATCTACAATACAGTGCGTGTTGGATGTAAATTCAATTTGAACTACAAACATGATGGACGCGAGACCAATAGTCAAGTACAGAGGCTTCGGTGAAGCTGTTTGAATGACTATTATTTACTATTATTAAACTATTAACTATTATTTATTGTTTTTTTAGTTATTTCTGATACCAAATCATTAACTAGAAGTCAACTTATTATTTGCTGTTCCTAAAACTCGGACAAGACTTTTGTCAAGTAGTGTATACGACAAATTCACTGTATTTTTACAAACACTGAAAAACTAGGAAAACATTCAAATAATAAAAAAAAAAAATGATCAAATAAAATTCAATTTAGAAAACAATGTTAAAAATGATAAAATGAGGAAAAAACTAACTAACTAACTAAATAAATAACTAAATAAATAACTAAATAAATAAATAAATAAATAATTAATTAAACAATTAATTAAATAAATAAATAAATAAATAAATAAAAAAAAAAAAAAAAAAATATATATATATATATATATATATATATATATATATATATATAAATAAATACATAAATAAATAAATAAAATGAATGAATGAATGAATGAATAAACAAATAAACAAACAATTAAATAAATAAATAAACAAATAAATAAATAAATAAATGGATGAATAAATAAATAAATAAATAAATAAATAAATAAATAAATAAATAATAAGCTTATTTATGCAGGCTGGTGTTTGCACAGTTTCTCTCATTTCACCGTGAGTATTTAGCATTGTTTCCACCATTATCAGAACAGACTTGTGCCCGTTTTGGGGTCATGACCGACAAATTGAGCATCACTGCTGTGTCACTTTGGATGAAGCAGCAGAAGGATGAATTAGTAATGAGGAACGTCATTCACAGATAAGCGGAGCTGATTTCTGCTCTGAACTGATTTAATGCCCTGATCTTAATCACAATGCTAAATTACAAATAACATCATCGTCATCACAGCATTTCTGTACAGAAGTCACACATTATTTTACTGTAAATAATATAATAATGATGACAAAAATAACTTTTCCTTTTTTTTCATATTTAATGTATTTTGACTCATTTTAAATATTTTATTTCATATTTTATTTTATATAATATTTTATTTTTATTTTCAATATGTAATTTAAGTGTTACCACCTGCAATTCTTTGGACACACAATCAAATATACATATATTTTAGTGCAACTGTGTGTTTGTTAACTGAATGACATTCATATTTAAATTCACTTAGAATATTATTATTCAACATATGAAAGTGTACAGACATTTTTGTAGAATTATTATTGTTTCATTAAAGCACCATTAAACTGCTCCTCTAATGTGTTTTCAGAGTTTGTGTCTGTAATAGTGCTCTGTGTCCATATGTTCGGTGTGTTTCCACTGATTTAATGCAGTGTTTTACTGCTGCTGCATCTGTGAGGAACATCAGGCTGAGAATGAATTAAACGCAACCGAAAAACGCCTCCAAAAACAGCATTTTCACAGCGCCGCTTTGTTTCTTATCATCTGGAAAAGCTCGCGCAAAAGGTGTCTGTGCAGCAATTTACTGTTTTTGCATAATCCGCAGACCTGCCATTCCGGGCACAGCAGCTATTTCTGTTCAGCAGTCTAAGCAGATTAGCATGCAGGCCGGAAGTGTAATGTATTCCTTCAGTCTGTTTGGGAAAAATAAAATAAAATAAAAAGAGCGTTTGATGCATTATTTCAGTGCATGTGTGAAGATTATCATGATGATGAGGATGGATGATGAAGAAGAAGATTGAACTGTGAGTGTTTTTGTAAGGTTGAAAGAGATAGTAGGATGATAGACTCACTTAAAGTTTGGCAAATAACAACAACAACAACAACAACAACAACAACAACAATAATAATAATAATAATAATAATAATAATAATAATAATTATTATTATTATTATTATTATTATTATTATTATTATAAAGATAAATAACTTACTGTTTCATCATTACTGTATATTTCCACAGTAAACACTGTCAAAATCTCATCTTGTCTTGCAACTTGTATAAGATCAACTATTTAATTTAACTATATAAATTATTTAAAGTTATTCTGTAAACAGGGTCAGTCTCTTCTTGTCTTGCAGCTTGTATTTAATCAACTTCTAATTTAATTAAATTTAATTATTTAAATCTATTTAAAAATAATTTAGTTTTATTGCAATCAATGTTAGTCACGTCTTGTCATGTGTATGTTTTTATTTATTTATTTATTTATTTATTTATTGTTTAATCTGTTTATTTTTAAATGTTTTAATTTAATTTAATTTAATTTATATTAATTTAATTTAATTTTATTTTATTTTATTTTATTTTATTTTATTTTATTTTATTTTATTTTATTTTATTTTATTTTATTTTATTTTATTTTATTTTATTTAACAGTGTCAAAGCCACATCATGTCTTGCAGTGAGTATACATTTTATTTATTTGTTTGTTTGCTAATTAAATAATTAGTTAAATTACTTTGTATTTATTCATGCATTTATTTGCTGTAAACAATATCAATGTCTCCTCTTGTCTTACAGCTTGTTTTAATCAACTTTTAGTTTAATTTAATATTTTATAAAATTTATTGTTTTTTTTTACTTTAATTGTCAGTCGCGTTTTGTCTTTTATAAAAAAACATGTTTATTTGTTTATATTTATTTATTTATTTATTTATTATTAATTTTATTTTATTATTTATTTATTTATTTGTTTACTTGCTAATGTATTAATTAGTTAAATTTATTTATTTATTTATTATTAATTTATTTAATCATTTATTTTATTTATTTGTTTGTTTACTTGCTAATTTATTAATTAATTAAATTTATTTATTTATTTATTTATTTTATTTTTTTGTTTATTTGCTTGCTTGTTATTTATGTTTTAATCATTTATTTATTCATTTATTAATTTATTTATTTATTATCTATTTATTTATTTGTTTGCTTGCTTGCTTGCTTATTATTTATTCATTTATTTATTTATTTATTTATTTATTTATTCATTTTTAATTATTGCTTTAAACAACACCCATGACTCTTCTTGTCTTGCAGTTTGTATGTAATTAACCTTTCATTTTATTTTTATATTTTTCTTTATAGATCGTTTACTTTGTCTGGTGTTGGACCAGCCGAGTTGTATAATAAAGTGTACAATAAACACATCAGGAAGGAAGCCATGCTTTAATATGAAATCCACAAGAGAAATAGAAACAACCACCAACTTGCAAAACAAACAACAGCGAACAAGAAACAGAAGAAGACACCGAGCTTAAACACAAAGGGGCAATCAGAGAGAAACAGAGCCGTTGTGGGAGATAATTAATCAAACACCACAGAAACAAACACTGAACACAAGCAAGCATACAGAGAGGCAGAAATTACATTCCAGCAGGCACAGGATGTCAACATGACATGAGATTGACATTGCACCCACAGCCATATCACCCTGCGGCCCAAGACCGGTTACTCACTGAAGCCAAGCACAGCTGATGGGAGACCACATGGGAAAACTAGGTTGCTGTTAGAAGTGGTGTTAGAGAGACCTGCAGGTCAACCTGTGAGTCCTAATACCCCAGTATAGTGAAGGGGACAATATACTGTCAGGATAGTATGAGATGTTAAACTGAGGTCCTGACTGTGGTCATTAATAATCCAATGGCACTTCTGGTAAAGAGTAGGGGTGTAACCCCAGTATCCTGACCCTCAATTGGCCCTTACCCATCATGGCCTCCTAGTCATCCCCATCCACTGAATTGGCTCTATCACCATCTCTCCACTCAGGCCTTTGGGCGATGGCCATACTTGATAAATGTGCTATATAAATACACATTACCCCACAATTGTGGGATGATGCATTTTGTTTGGAAATTAAAACTTGGGTCTGTCAGAACCCAACGTCAGGCCGACGTCAAACATATGTTGCATCTTACTTACTTTCCAATATAACTTAAAATCAACCAAATATCAATGTCACTTCACGTCATTATTGTACATCAAAATAAGATTATCCTTAGGCTGCATTTACACTGCAGATCTTGATGGTCTGCTTCAATTTCAACACAAAACAGAAACGTATAAGATGCCGTTTACTAGTTGTTCTGTGGACCAGCAGAAACCAGCATCCCATGCAGATCCCAGCATGTAAAATACAGCTTACACTGGCGAAAAGCAATGCTGGGTATTCTTTGAGCTCATTAATATACAGTTCAAGTACTAAAAGGGGATAAACTAGTTCACTTGTACAGTGTTTCTGGCGGGAAATGAACCGCTGACTCATACAGACACAGGTAATTGCTTTGCATTGAAGACTGCCGCCTGTGGTGAAAATCAGCTTTTTAATGTTGTTTACATGACTGTCTGGTGTTTTAATGTGCTAAAAGACAAATATATCAGTGACCACTACTGTTGAGCATTTTGCTGTTAAATTATTTGTCCTGTAGCATCACAAACCTCTTGCATTTTTTTAACATAATAATAATTTTAAAATGTTTGTCTTTGCCATTACAACAATATTTTACTGGTTATTATGCAAGATACTAATATTGAGCTTAAAGTGCAGTGTGAAAACCAAACTAGGGTAATTAGTTATGGGTAAATAGGCAAGTTATTGGACAGCAGTGGTTGGTTCTATAGTCAAAATACATAAAAGTAATACATAAATAATAAATAAAAAACAAAACAAATTAAATAATAAATAAATATAAACAATAAAAAATAAATAGTACATGCAAATAATTCATAAAAATAATTCAATAATAAATACATACAAAATAATAAAATAAATAAACAAAATAAATTGCAATTAAAATAAACAAAATAAAATTATAAAAAAAATAAATAAAAATAAACAAACAAACAAACAAAACAATAAAATAAACATATATTAACAAAATAAATTATATAAATAAATATGAAATTAAAAACAAAAACGAAGAATGAAAATAAATAAATAAATAAATAAATGGAGGCGTTGATTCCACATTAACAAAATAAATATAAACTTAAAAAAGCCACAATTAATTTTAAGCATGCACAAATTTTAATTGATTGTTAAATGAGATGAATAACTATTTGTGTCCCACATTTTACAAACGTCAGTATTTCTGCATTTACTTATAATTACATATCTTTATCTTTATACAAAACATTTGCAGTGTGTTAAAAAAAAATAATAGGTGTACATATAAATTTTTCTTTCACTTTCTATACCCAAACCTGCTGATTTTTAGTCGGTAGCAGCTTGAGATGCCTACAGTGTTCCTCTGAGATAAACCCAGACGAATCTTCTCCCAAAATTGACAAAAAAAAAAAAAAAAAAAAAAAAAAACACTGACAGCTTGCTTGGTTTGTTTCTGGACACAATGTGGGCGTTTACTTGTTTTACACTGAAAAGCGTGACAAAAAAACAGCTCAGTCCCAGAAAATGCTTTCCATGTCCCCACATTGCTGTAAGTTGAGGATGGTAATAATATAATAGCCTGTCAAGATATATACATACTGACAATTGTGTATATATGTGAGTGTGTGTGTGTGTGTGTATATATATATATATATATATATATATATATATATATATATATATATATATATATATATATATATATATATATGTTACTTATACTTACTCAATTATTTACACATTACAAAAGGTTACAAACAAACACACACAACTTTTTTTACTAGCTCATCAGTGAGATACTTGTATTGATGTAGCATTTCATTCCAGTGCAAGTCCAAACATGTAGTGTACTTGACTTGTATGAAACAATGCCTACATAAAGCTATGAATACAGACTTCTTGGAAAGTTTTAAGGAAGATCATTATAAATGCATGCAAATAATGAAGGTTGTAGAGTAGCCTATTTCAGAGAAGAATAGAGCTGTTGATGGACTGCAATGCATGAACTGACTTGCTTGCGTCATTTAAAATGTTACTATCAAACTGATTTCATTCATTCATTCATTCATTCATTCAAATATTCGGTTTACACAGTAAATGCCCTTCCAACTGCAACCCAGTACTGGGAAATACCCATACACACTCATTCACACGCACACACTCATACACTACAGCCAATTTAGTTAATCAATTCCCCTATAGCCATGTGTTTAGACTGTGGGGGAAACCGGAGTACCTGTAGGAAACCCACGCCAACAAGAACATGCAAACTCCACACAGAAATGCAAACTGACCCCGCCGGGATTCGAATCAGAGACCCTCTGGCTGTAAGGCCACAGTGTTAACCACTGAGCCACCATGCCACCTTCAAAAATTGCATGACTTCCTTGGGGAAGATGTAATTTAGTAAACCTATATCTCTCATCTCTTTTTTTCTTTTAGCAGGAAGTCTTATTGAGTCAAATGATCGGCTGGATAACCGGCATGCAGATTAACACATTGGATTAGGAAAACAGACACTGGTGAAATAAATTCATGTTTGCTGCTAATGCCAACAATATGTCACCACTGCATTCTATTCAGGCCATCAAAGCTATTTTTATCCTATTATAGGCACTCATTTCCAGACACAGAATGAGTCTGCTAAAGGAAATAAAATCAAAGTGTTTTATGATTAATACCAATTATGCTGCTTATGCACTATCATGCTGCATTATGCCGTTTATCAATGGCACATTTACAAAATCGCTTCACATCGTGTAGGAGGCGTATAGATGAAATTAAACAGGCTCCTATTTCATGTGGTAAGTGCAAAAAAAATTAAGCTTTTTTTTTTTTTTTTTTACACTGTTTATTGTAATAGATTTTAAAAAAAGGGTTATGGAGAGTGATTAAGCAGTATATAGGCGATAATAAGACCTGATTCATTTAATTTTAATTTAAAATAACCCTATAAACACATGTGTGTATTTGTTATTGTTATTTGCTGTTGTATTGTACTTGAAAATTGAAAATAAACAATAAAAAATAACCAGAACAAAGAGCTTACAATGACCAAGAGGCGACACTTAATAGAATGTTCCATTGCAACAGCAGCGCCCAGCAACAGCCCCGGGATCCGCCCTTTTGGAGTGAAAGCGATCGGCTGTCCGTTCTTATTTCTGTCGCAATGGCAAGCAGCTGCTTTGTTTTTTATTTATTTTTTTTATTTTTAGCGCATAAAAGCTGAGATACAACCTGAAAGACGACAATACAACACTTACAATTACAATCATCAGCACTTTTAATAGTTTATTTTACAGACTTATATGCATGCATTTCTATAGGAATTTTCTATCCAAAATGGCCGCCGCGCCATCTAGTGGATGTTTCCTAAATCGCAGTAGAGTGCCGCCTCTTGGCGATTCTATGCTTTTTGACCAGAAACTGTGCTTTATATATAATATATATATAAATATAATGTAGAAATTAAATAAACACACACAGCCTAAACAATAAGTAAATAAATAAAAAATAAAATAAAAAATAAAATAACAAAATAAAATTAAAACACGTAAATAAATAAATAAATAAATATATAACCAGAAGCTGTGCTTAAATATAGTATATATTAAATAAAACACTTATAGCTTAAACAAACAATCAAATAAACAAATAAATAAACAAATAAATAAATAAATAAATAAATAAAACCACTTTTTAATTTAAAGCAACACATGATTGTTAAATACACACTGAACTGAGCTTTAATGTGGATAATATACACCTAATGGGGAGAAATATGAGGAAAACACTTGTGTTAGTACCACACTTGGAACAACTTGTATTGGTAAACAGTGTTAAATTGCATAAAATATTTTATTCCTGCTGACACCTGCTATAAATGAGACATAGCAAACAAACAAAAGTTTTGGTTGAATAAAATCTAAAATAAATAAAAAGAAAAATCACAGTGTAAAAAAAGAATAACAATTTTATTATTATTATTATTATTATTATAAACAACAACAAAAACAATAATAATAATAATAATAATAATAATAATAATAATAATAATAATGCTATTATTATTATTATTATTTTTTAGTAGTAGTAGTAGTAGTAGTAGTAGTAGTAGTAATAATAATTATTATTTCATTAACACATGTTTAAAATTTGGATATAAAATACTTTAAATCATTTTCAGTTATGTAATTTATATAATAATAATTCAATATATATACCTATTTATTTTTATATCTACCTATTTTTATATATACCTATTTATTTTTTGTTAATTATTTGCATTTATCTTTGCATAATTTGTCTTGAAAACAAAGCAAAGATAAAATTACTGGCTGAAGACTTTAACAAATTATCAAATACTATTTTTGTTATAAAACAAATCATTTTGCCAGGTCATCATGCTGAATCACACAAACAAATAAATAAATATAAAATTTTACATTCACACACTTTTAGTTTATCTCTTTCCAAAAACTCCTCATGAAATTCTCTAGCAATGTTTGAGAGTAAAAACTTTTTTTCACACTATTTTTCTTTTCCTTCAGTTTACCTTGACCTCCTGAAGTTGCCAATCAAACCTGTTTTTCTTCATTCTCCCACCACTTGTTGAGCGAAATAAATAATGCAATGCAACACAACACAATACAGCACAAAAGCTTTTTGTAAGCAGCCCCTCAGTTTTTGCACCCCCTCAGGATGTGCCAGCTAGAAAATTTGGCAAAAGTCTAGACCCACAGTTCTGGCCCAGAGACAAAACAAAGATAATCCAAGCTGAGGTCATCCTCTGTTTTTTGAGTCGCCCAGCACGAGGTCGTCACGAAGAAACACACAGGGTACTAGTACTGCATGGATTAACAGCACGGAGTAAACATACCCAATCCAGCCTGCAGGACAAAAAAGCTCCTCTAAGCTGTGCGCAAACCCCCATGTAAGCCGCTGTGGGATAAACAGGTACGGCGGATTCACGGCCACGATCGCAACAAAACCAGTCGGGCTGCAGAAATAGAGCAGCCGAGCAAAACCGAACTCTTCTCTCCTGGGCAGCGGATGAGAAATGTCTGGAATAACATGTAGACTCCACTAATCTCCTGTTCTGGATTCCCAGTTTGGCTGCTGGGAAATACGGGGACATCATTCTTATTCTTAGCCGGGGTTCGAGGCCTTGGGGGTTTACTGCCCTCCACATTGCATTCTCTGGCTGTCATCGGCCACGGAAAACAGCAGAAACTCAATGGAGCGCAGTATTTATAGAGTGCCGGCTCTTGAGACAAGATTGATGGATGTGAGGAAATAAGAAATGCTTTGGGTTGGATGTCGAGCAACGCTGGGATGTAGTAAACACATTGTTTTAAAGCGATTAGATGACTTTAAAAATGGTGAGTAAATCAAATGATTAAAAAAAACAACCCAAGCTCATTCTGGAAATGTAGCCCAGCGGACGTTTCTGGAGACCGCGATTTACGTGGCTGGAGGTACGTAAAGGCCGCGTTTAGTTTTTTGAGCGAACGCTGCGGGGCGGTGTGGCGCCGCTCCGCCCCTCCTCTTCGCCCTCGCCGGCCGACGGCTCGCCTCCGAGTGGAGGGCTTTCCCGACGAAACCAGTTTGTCCGCCTAGCTCACAGCGTTACGTCGGCAGAGCGGAGGCCCCGGAGGAGGAGGAGGAGGAGGAGCCGGCCGCGGTGGACGACGACCGGGATTGAGTCCGGGGAGTGGCGTTTCCGGAAATCAGGTAAGACGAAAAAGCGGAATCCGAAAAATAAGGTCGAGAACGCGGCGGGATCCGAAAACGCGGTCGAAATCGAATACGAGGGCTTTTGCTTTTTTTTTTTTTCTGGACGGCTTTTGCGAACCGTCGCTCGGGTTTAGGGAAGGAGGAGGAGGAGGAGGAGGTTAGCCGATCCGGCGGCTTTTCGCGCGAGAATGGCGCGGGCGCGAACACCGCGCGCTCCCGAGACGCGAAAAAGTGCGCACAGCGGCTTCTCGAATACGTATTTCCCGGGACGTAAATATCATTCCGCAGAAACGTCCGCGGGGCTAAGTTTCCACAATGAGCCCGGGTTAAAAAAAAAAGTGATAATTAGACTTTAATCTAAAAGGTGAATAAACTCAATGATTTTTAAAGTGATTAGTTGACTTAACAAGCAATGAGTTTACTCCCATTTTAAAGCAACTAGTTCAGGGGTGGCCAACCCTGTTCCTGGAGAGCCACCTTGCTGCAGATTTCAGTTGCTACCCATATCAAACACACCTGAACCAATTAAAAAGGACCTGAACACCACGTGATAATCACGGGCAGGTGTGTTTGATATGGGTAGCAACTGAAATCTGCAGGAAGGTGGCTCTCCAGGAACAGGGTTGGCCACCCCCAAACTAGTTGACTTTACATAAGCAATGAGTTTACTCCTATTTTAAAGCAAATAGTTGACTTTAAAAAAGTTGAGTAAACCCAACAATTATTTTTTTCAACTAATCGCTTTAAACATCATTGGGTTCACTCACGTTTTTAGGCGATTAGTTGACTACTTTGAAAAAAGCAATGCGTTTACTCAGATTTTAATGCAATTAGTTGAATTTACTTTACTAAAGTGAGTAAACCCAATGGTTTTAAAGTGATTAATTGACTACTTAAAAACCAATAAGCTTACCTAAATTTTAAAGCAACTTTGACTTTACTTGAAAAAGGTGAGTAGAGCCATTGCTTTTAAATCAAGTTGACTTTAAAAAGTAGAAAAAACTTTGCTATAAAGTGATTAGTTGACGATGCTTAAAAAGGTGAGGATACCTGATGATTTCAAGGTGATTAGTTGATATTACTTTAAAAGCAGTGGGTTTACAAACTTTTTAAAGCGATTAGTTGACTTTACATAAAGTGAGTAAACCTAGGGGTTTTATAGCAATTAGTCGGTTTTATTTAAAAGGCGAGTAAACATGTTGCATTTAAATCTATTGGTTGACTTTACTTTAAAAGTCATTGAGTTTACTCACCTTTTTTAAAAGTAAAGTCAACTAATTGCTTTAAAAGTCATTGGGTTTACTCACCTTTTTTAAAGCAATTATTTGACTACTTTTAAAAGCAATGAGTTTACTCACATTTTAAAGCAATTAGTTGACTTTCCTTGGAAAAAAAAAAATAAAGAAAGAGTAAACTCAATGGCTTTAAAGTGATTAGTTGACTTTACTTAAAAAAAAAGTCAGTAGAGCCATTGCTTTTAAAACAAGTTGACTTTAAACGGTAGAAAAACCTTTGCTTTAATAGCGATTAGTTGACAATGCTTAAAACGGTGAGGATACCCAAGGATTTCAAAGCGATTAGTTGACTCGACTTCAATAGCAATAGGTTTACTCACCTTTTTTAAGTAGTCAACTAAATGCTTTAAAAGCAGTGGGTTTACTAACTTTAAGTGGTTAATTGACTTTACATTAAAGTGAGGCTGACAAATCAGGCAGCCGCAGGGGGCTTTTCTTTTTCTGCATTGCTTTTGGTGTTGGTTGGGTTTAGGGAAGGGGGAGGGATTGGTTGGTCAGTCAGTCAGTCAGTGAGTCAGTTGACAGCGGCCTCTGGTGGACTTATGTGAAAACAGCAGGCACAAATTGCACTCATGAGAGAAATGTAAGATCTAAAAAGGACATACACAGCTGCCTCTGATGGATTCATGAAAACAAAAACTGAAAAAAAAAAAGTATCTCCTGGGACGCATTTCACAATCCCCTAAAATGTGTATAGGGGTACATATTCAAAATGAGCCTGGGTTGTTTTAAAGCAATTAATTGACTTTACTTTAAAAAGTAAGTAAAGTTGGTTGCTGTTTTTCACTGTTTGGAAAAAAAAAAAAAAAAAAAAAAAAGTTGACTTAACCTAAAATTTTAAGGCAACAAACTTAAGGACATTTGAGTTTACTCAACTTAAAAAGAGTCAAGCGAGGTAACTCAAAAATGTCCTGAAGTTTGTGGACTTAAGATTTTAAGTCAACTTTGTTTTTTTGCAGTGTATTTGACTTTAAATAAAATAATGAATAAATCCGTTGCTTTTAAATTGATTAATTGTGAGGCGAGGCCTGATGGGTTTAGTGCCCTCCACATTCTCTGGCTGTCATCGGCCACAGAAAACAGCAGAAACTCAATCAAGCACAGTATTTATAGAGTGCCGGCTTTTAAGAGAAGATTGATGGATGTGCGGAAATAAGAAACACTTTCAGTTGGATGCCAAACAGCGCTGGGATGAAGCGATGACAGTGTTATAGAAGCAAATCATGTTGTAATCAATGCATCTAATTTAGTGCACTGTAAATCTGAAGCGCTGACTAAAAAGTTAAAGCAATAAGCTGACTTTAAATAAAGCGCTTTGAATCACCTTTACAAACTATTACTTAAACTATTAACTAGCAATTACACACTTTACATTTTAATACATATATATATATATATATATTATTTTTTAATCACCGTTAAAAGGTTTCAAATGGATTACTTTACTTTAAAAGCTGTGGGTTTACACACTTTTAAAGCAATTAGTTAACATCACTTAAGGTGAGTGAACACTACAAACCTAAAGCAATTGGTTGGCTAATTTAATACTTCAAAAGCAATTAGTTGAGTTTAGTCACCTTTTAAAATAAAGTCAACTAATCATTTAAAAAGGCAGTGCATTTACTCACTTTTTAAAGCTATTAGTTGACTTTACTGCTCCAAAACAGCAACAAAAAAAAATAATAATAATAAAAATAATAATAATAATAATAATAATAATAATAATAAAAAAAACTCAATGGAGCTTAGTATTTATGCTGACTCTTAAGAGAAGATTGATAGTAAACCCATTGCTTTAAAAGCGATTAGTTGACTGTAAACAAACTAGTGAGTAAATTTGTTGCTTTTAAAGTAATTAACTGACTTTAATTAAACTAGTGCGTAAATCCATTCCTTTTAAACCGATTAGTTGACTTTAAAATATATAGTTTTATACACCCTTTATGTTAAATCAACTAATAATTTAAAAAGCAGTGGACTTGCTCACTTAAAGCTATTAGTTGACTTCACTGCTCCAAAACAGCAAGACAGCAAAAAAAAAAAAAAAAAAAAAAAAAAAAAAAAACCTCAATGGAGCTTAGTATTTATGCTGACTTTTAAGAAAGATAGATAGTAAATGCATTGCTTTAAAAGTCAACTAATCCCTTTTAAAGTAATGGGTTTACTCACTAGTTTAATTAAAGTAAACTAATTACTTTCAAAACAATGGATTTACTCACTCAATTAGTTAAAGCGATTAGTTGACTTTAATTGTCTAGTGAGTAAATCCTTTGCTTTTAAAGCGATTAGTTGACTTTAAACTAGTGAGTAAATTAATTGCTTTTAAAAGACAACTAATCACTTTTAAAGCAACTGATTTACTCACTTGTTTAATTAAAGTCATCTAATCGCTTTAAAAGCAAATGATTTACTCACTCATTTAGTTAAATCGATTAGTTGACTTTAATTATCCAGTGAGTAAATCCTTTTCTTTTAAAGTGGTTAGTTGACTTTAAACTACTGAGTAAATCCATTACTTTTAAAGCGGTAAGTTGACTTTAAAAGCTATGGTTTTAATCACCTTTTAAGTCAACTAATCATTTTTAAAGCACTGGATTTGCTCATTTAAAGCTATTAGTTGAATTCACTGCTCCAAAACAGAAAAAAAATAAAAATAAATAAATAAATAAATAAATAAAAACTCAATAGAGCTTAATATTTATGCTGACTTTTAAGAAAGATAGATAGTTAATGCATTGCTTTAAAAGTGGTTAGTTGACTTTAAACTAGTGAGTAAATTAATTGCTTTGAAAGTCAACTAATCACTTTCTAAACAATGGATTTACTCACTCAATAAGTTAAATCGATTAGTTGACTTTAATTGTCTAGTGAGTAAATCCTTTGCTTTTAAAGCGATTAGTTGACTTTAAACTAGTGAGTAAATTAATTGATTTAAAAGACAACTAATCACTTTTAAAACAACGGATTTACTCGCTTGTTTAATTAAAGTCAACTAATCTCTTTAAAAGCAAATGAATTACTCACTTGTTTAATTAAATCGATTAGTTGACTTTAATTATCTAGTGAGTAAATCCTTTGCTTTTAAAATGGTTAATTGGCTTCAAACTAGTGAGTAAATCCATTACTTTTAAAGCGGTAAGTTGACTTTAAAAGCTATGGTTCTAATCACCTTTTAAGTTAAGTCAACTAATCATTTTAAAAGCACTGGATTTGCTCACTTAAAGCTATTAGTTGACTTCACTGCTCCAAAACAGCAAAAAAAAAATAAATAAATAAATAAATAAAAAAATAAAATAAAAAAATAAAAAATAATAATAATTAAAAAAAAAAATATATATATATATATATATATATATATATATATATATATATATATATATATATATATATATATATATATATATATATATATATATATATATATATATATTTATATTTATATATAAAATGGAGTTTAGTATTTTCTGACTTTTAAAATAGATATGTAGTAAATTCATTGCTTTAAAAGACAACTAATCACTTTTAAAGCAACAGATTTACTCACTAGTTTAATTAAAGCAATTATTTGACTTTAATTGTCTAGTGAATAAATCATTTGCTTTTAAAGCGATTAGTTGACTTTAAACTACTGAGTAAATTAGCTGTCTTTAATTAAACTAGTGAGTGAACCTATTGCTTTAAATCTGATTAGATTACTTTAATCAAACTAGTCATAAACCCATTGCTTTAAAGCGATTAGCTGTCTTTAATTAAACTAGTGAGTGAACCTATTGCTTTAAATGTGATTAGATTACTTTAATCAAACTAGTCATAAACCCATTGCTTTAAAGCGATTAGTTGACTTTAATTAAACTAGTGAGTAAACCCATTGCCGATTGCATTTGATTAGTTGACTTTAAAAGCAATAGATTTACTCACTAGTTTAAAGTAAACTAAGTGACCTTTTTTAATGACTAAACCTCTTGTTTTTAAATTGATTAGCTGACTTTATTTAAAAAAGTGAGTAAACTCAATGTTTTTACAGTGGTAAGTTGGCTTTACTGAATATAGTGAGTACATCTTTTGTTTTTGAAGCAACTATCTGACTTTCATTTCAAAAAATAAAATAATCGTGTTACTTTAAAATACATTTGTTGACTTTAAGTGATTAAACCAACTATTTTTAAAACTGTTAAGTGACTTTAAATAAAGTCATTCCCCATTTTAAGTAAATGAACTATGGGCATAATTAAAGTCAACTTTACAGCTTTAAGTTACAATGAGTTTACTGACATTTTTGTGTCACTAATTAAGTTTTACAGTGTGTTTCTCTGCTGAAAGTGGACTAAAACAACCCAGCATTCTCAAGAGTTTGCAAACATGTTGGTAAAGCTTTCTCTCTCTGCGCTAAGGCTGTGTCACATATATGACCAGGTCACGCTTTGTGGAATTCAGCCAATAACTCCACAAATAAAGCTGGCTGCAGACTGCAGGCACAGAGAAGTTTGAGAAGTCACAGAGTTTTGTGGAGTGTGAAGAAAACCTCTGGGACATGATCAACTTTTAAAGATCCACTCTAGCTCAATGGTTCAATACCAGACTGAAATGTGTGCTTTTTTTTTTTCCCCGAAGCGCTCCAAAACAAGCCGCTCTCTCAGCCTGACAGAACTATAAAGCGTGACATGAGGAAACTTCCACTTACCGGCATCCCAGAATCGCATTGGCCTTTTCTTTAAAGTGGAATGGATCAGGATTCACAGATGGAGACGCAGGGAAAAGCGTCCGCCTCATTTCAGCCCGCTTTACCACATTGTAAACTGTATTATGTTTTGATTAATTTCAAATGGCCCGTCTTGCTTCACTAGACTGTGAAATGCACTTTCATTTCTGTAATTTTTCAAATTCTATTATTCCAATCAGGATGAAGGGACGAGACGGGAGTGGCGAAAATACAAATGAGCAGCGCCGTCATGTTCACATGCATAATTAAGAAAGTGAAGTATTAATGCAGGGAAAGAGGCTCCAATTCATCATTTGCACGCTTAATTGCGTTGTTGGTACAGATGTCCGTAAGACATTTGTTCATTGGGATGTACTTATGCGAGTCTGGTGTGAAGAGAACAAATATACATTTTCACAAAATGAGGATTTCCATGCATTTCTTTGTGCTCGGCATGAGAATGATTGTGTTTGCTTGATTGATAAAGTGGCGATGTAGTGGCGCAGTGGGTAGTGCTGTTGCTAGTTCAAACCTCGGCTCAGATGGCGTTCCGGTGAGGAGTTTGCATGTTCTCCCTGCGTTTGCGTGCACTGAAAAAAAATATTCAAAGATGATTCCTTGAATTTATTTATTTTTTTTTTTTAAGTTAAGGGGTTGTAAACGATTTTATTTATGTTGAATTTAATTTAAAAAATTAAGTTGAACATTACTAAATTTAATTTGTTTGTTTAAATTCAACACAAATAAATAGTTTGCAACAATTTTGCAGACAACATTTTTGTCAGTGTGGGTTTCCTCCGGGTGCTCCGGTTTCCCCCACAGTCCAAAGACATGCGGTACAGGTGAACTGGGTAGGCCAGTGGTTCTCAAACTTTTTTTTATCAAGTACCACCTCAGGAACAATTTGTCTCTCCAAGTACCACCAAAATGAGCAGTATTGAAATACAGCAGCGTAGTAGGCCCAGTAAAGCAGCTACAACTCTGCACGGTTAAAAAAACATGGCAGATTACCTCAGAAATATAGGCTATATGTCATATATGGCATATTATATACATCATTTTTGGTAGATTTTGAATGTGTGTAGCATGTACATGACATATTTCATTCCTCCGCGTACCACTAGAAGGAAGCCTGCGTACCACTAGTGGTACACGTACCACAGTTTGAGAACCACTGGGGTAGGCTAAATTGTCCATAGTGTGTGTGTGTGTGTGTGTGTGTGTGTGTGTGTGTGTGTGTGTGTGTGTGTGTGTGTGTGTGTGGATGTTTCCCAGAGATGGGTTGCAGCTGAAAGGGCATCCACTGCGTAAAAACGTGCTGGATATGTTGGCGGTTCATTCCGCTGTAGCGACTGCGGATTAATAAATGGACTAAGACGACAAGAAAATGAATGAATGAATGAATGGTAGGGTTGTGTTTTAATGCTATTGCTTCCTTTGTCATTATTATATTGGAAGGTTATTGTTGTATGTACAGTAATGCATTTTCTAGAAGAGATAAGTGGACAATTGGTTGCAAAAATACTTGTGTACTTAATTGCATTAATAATTGTGCAATGCATCGATCACATTAGAGTTTGAGCTTGCAAAGTTCTACGGCGCTGAGAAAAGGGGCGGGATTAAACAAGATGATTAGACATTAGCTAGCGATAGGTCCATATTCGACATTTTGGTTCAGTGAGGGCATGTTTTGATCTTCGATTGCTCTCTCGCTGTTGCGTGATGCGATTTCACAGGTGAGAATTCGTCAAGCTTGATCTTTGCAACTGCAAAACTTGTCGCACACTTGCATTGCTGGTCTGTCGCATTTACATGCGTATAGGAGGAAGTCTATGGGGCAAAAAGGCCAGTGTGACTGCGGCTTCATTTCTGTAAATATTTCAAATTCTATTATTCCAATCAGAATGAAGGGACGAGATGGAAGAGGCAAAATACAAATGAGCGTCATGTTCACAAGCATAATTAAGAAAGCGAAATGTAAACACTGGAAAGAGGCTTCAGTTCATCATTTACACGCCTAATTATGTTGTGGATACAGATGTCCATAAAACAGTTCAGCCTATTCTCGATTGTTAACTGTAAATTGCTTCTATGACTCTGGTGTAATGAGGAAAAAAAATAAATATATATATATATATATATATATATATATATATATATATATATATATATATATATATATATATATATATATATATATATATATATATTTCTTTTTAAACTGTTTTTGCATTTTTTTGCATTATTATATTGTGATGTAGTTATTTTATATAATGACTTTTTAGAAGAGATAATTAACTTGCAATCATGGAAGAGAGGAAAATGATTTGCACAAACACAATGTGTAATTTTTTGTTTCATCTGTATCTAATTAATAACTAAATTATTAACTTTTTTTTTTTATTTGTAAATGAGCTGCAATGAAAAAAGTATGAAGAAGGACCAAGTCATTATTATTGTTGTTGTAGTTGTTATTATTATTATTATTATTATTATTATTATTATTATTATTATTATTATTATACATTTGGCGATAGTATCCTCAGCCATCAGACACCACAGGTCAGTGATTATATTGAAAACAGAATAACAATTTTATTGGCATTAGTAATAATAATAATAATAATAATAATAATAACAACAACAACATGAATGCATACTACTACTACTACTAATAATAATAATAATGATAGTGATGATAATAATAATAATAATAATAAAAATAATAATAATAATAATAGTGATGATAATAATAATAATAATAATGATAGTGATGATAATAATAATACTAATAATAATAATAATAATAATAACAATAATATTATTAATAATAATAATAATAATAATAACAACAACATCAACAACATGCATGCATGTATACTACTACTTAATAAACTTAATATACTTAATAAACGTATATTAAATATATATTTAAAAAAGTAAGACTCGCATTGCATTTGTAGTAGTCAAACCCATGTCTTCAACATTATATACACCATGCTTTATGTTTCCAGCTCCAGTAGGCCGTTGCATTATATAAAAGAATAAACATTCCAGACAGCCGAATCACAGGAAACTCCTGGATGCATTACCGTAATGAGATGTTTTTGTAGCCTTACATTAACGAGAATTTGGAGAATGTCAAAAAGCTGTGCTTAAAGCTACATTATACAGTATTGTGTACTCATTAAAAACATTTGCGCATATTTCCTTTGCAAAATATGTACGTTAGAAAGCTGCAGTGGGTCAAAACGCTAAGCAGCCGGATACTTTCCACTTTGTCTCAGTAACCGGCCTGTTATTTAACACTTGCACTGGAGGAATAAATTAATTCTTGCCGTCTGCTAATGCCGGTGTCACACTCGCTGATTTTCCAGCTGATTTTCTGCTGAGAAGTCTATTTACATGCTGGAGAGTCTGAGATATGAGCACGTCTGCATCTGTCAGCCTCTACTGAGCTGCTTTAGTGATGCCGAATTCAGGAAATATGGTTAAGGGCAAAATTATTCACCCTCCAGTGCAACATTTATTCTTTTAAGTATTTC
>NC_133180.1:77340000-77395000 GCF_049306965.1 Danio rerio | reverse complement strand
ATTAAATAAAATTAAATAAAATTAAAATGAAAAGATACAATAAATAAATTTAAAAAATAAATTAAATTAAAATAAATAGATACAATTAAAATAAATAAATAAATAAATAAATAAATAAATTTACTAAGAGTACTATATAGTCAATATTACAGTGATAATCATATTTATACATAATAAAACTAGCGCCACCTAAGCAAAACAAATGATTTAAATTGTTTCAAGTTTGGTTTTGGGCCCTAAAAAATATTTGTTGTACTTTAAATAATTAAAGTTCATTTGATTGACAATATAAAATCATTGCTTGGGTAAAATTGCTACTTATTACCATGCGTTTTTGTTCAATCTTGTGTTATAGCACAAACCGCAGCACAGACTGAGTACTCTGAGCGCTCGGCCTCCTCTACACTCGTGAACATGCATCTGTTATCAGGTGTATTAACGTATATTTACAGCTTTGTCGCAAATATGCAACATGCAACATAAAGTGCCTCGGCTTTGAGAAAGGTATCTGTGCATCCAGAGCAGATCTCTGAGCCGCAGTGTAAGTTGATTAGAAAGATTTTCCTCCTCGCAGCACATTTTCCCTTTCATTGCGCCCTACAGTAGACGTGCTCCGCTGCACATTGATTAACCTTCCGCCCAATGAAGAGAAGATTCAGAAGGACACTCAATGCATTTCCATCACGCTTTGTCATCTCATTGTAGCCGCACACAGAATCATTTCCATCCCGACAAAAGAAGTGCGGTTCCCTCATCAGCAAATAAATATTTATGAAGCCTTTAAGTTGAGGAGTTACATAACACACATTTGGCTGCTATCAGCACTCTTGTCGGTGTTGTACATCTGAATGCGCTTTTGCATTTTGATGAAAGCAAATGTGCATTATCTGATATCAGAGGTGACTTTGTTGGGTAGAATATGGGATGGATTGGCAGGTACAGAAGAATGGCACAACCAAAAGAGAGGACATTCACTCATTATTTGGCCCAATTCTAATACTGAATGATGCCGTCATTATTTATATGGAACATAAAAGGGGAAAAAATCTTCATGCAGGTGTTTTTCATGCAATGACGGTGGTGGATGAGTCATGCAGACTACTTTAATGTGCGCTTTTTGTTTCTTTAGAAGCTGTTCAGATTATTGTCATTGTAATAGAGGCAAAAGATGATGTTGGAAAGCATCACTGTAAAAATAATAATAATCCATAAAACGATACACAAAATAAGCAATTGTGGTTGCAAGAACTTTACCACTAAAATATGTTTGAAATCATAACAATAATAATTATAGATAAATAATAAAAGACATAAGTAAAAAATGCAATTTTCGTTGCCATAATTTTACTGTGAAAAATATGGTTGAAGTTGTAAAAAATAAAAAAATTAAATAAATAAATAAATAAAATATGCAAATAAAAAATATATATTTAAATAAAAATAAAATTCAATTAAACTAAAATAAATGTATAAAAAATAAAGCAATTAAAAATAAATACAATTCAAACAAATGCAATTAAATACAATAAAAATAAATAAATAAATAAATAATAAATAAATAAATAAAATATGTAAATGAATAAATAAATAAATAAATAAATACATTTAAATTAAAATAAATAAATAAATAAAACATATATAAAACTAATAAAGATACAATAAATCAATAAAAAATTAAATAAAATAAAATTAAATAAAATAAATAAATAAATAAATAAATAAAAAGTGAATTAAATAAAATAAAATAAATTAAATTAAAATAAATAAATAAGTAAATAAAAATATAATAAATAAAATAAATGGCTGAATGAATAAATAAATAAATGAATAAATGAATAAATGAATAAATGAATAAATGAATAAATGAATAAATAACTGGCAATTGTGAATGCCAGAATTTTACTGGGAAAATATGGTTAAAGTAATAAAATAAAAAATACAATTAAAATTAAATAAAATAAAATAAAAAATAAAATAGTAAAAAAAGGGCAATTGTGGTTGCCAGAATTTTACTGGGAAAAAAAGTCATAAAAAAATTAAAAAAAAAATTAATTAATAAAATAAAATTTAATTAAATAAAGTTAAAATAAATAAACAAATTAATTAATTTATTAATTGAAATTGAATATAAAATTAAAATAAAAAATTTAAATAAATAAAATAAATAAAATAAATTGTAGTTACCAGAATACTGTTAAAAAGTGGTTGAAATCATGATAATAAATAAAATTACAAAATATTAAATAAACATTCCTTAAAATAATACAATAAAATCTGACAGTTGTGGTTGTCAGAAAATTACTGTTTTACTCTTAAAAAAATATAGTTCCACAATTTTTCAGTTATTCACCATATTTCACTAGTTTATAGTGTAATGCGCCAATGTTTTGATGTAATACATATACACATCATACACCTTGTTTACCCAAACACAACCATATGCATGAGTGGATGAGAAAGTCAAAAGATGAACCAATGCTCATCAGAAACAGCAGTAAACCATATAGATAAACAAAGCACTCACATATCTACTAAACACCATCATGGTAACTCATATACAATTAAAGAAATGCAATGAATATTATTAATGAGTGCAAGACATAATATACAACTTTAAAAAGTGCATAACTGATGATAAAAAAAAAAAAAATAAATAAATAAAACAACATAATAAAGTCAACAAGCAAAGAGCACAAGTGTATAAATTAAGGGAACTTACTGTTAGGTGTTATGATTGAGGCGTGGCATCAGAGCTGGAGATCCATCAAACAGGAGCAAACAGTGCTGGGCAGTGTAATCCAATAGGGTAATCCACAAAACATTCAAGGTCAGGGCAGGCGGCAAACATTCAGAAAACAGGAGACAGTCCTGTAGCTATGGCTGATTTCAAAGCACTGGATCATGAAGCTTCAAAACTGTTACAAATCTTTTGTTTCGAATCAATCATTTGGGCCACGTATCAACTTGGCAAGCTCATGTAATTTCAGAAAACAAGGCTTCATGTGGGATTACTGTTTTGAAATGTGGTAAAAAAAATGGTTCTTCACTTGGGGGCACTTCTTCACCTTTTAAATACATTTAAATGATGTAAATTCACTCAGATTGCCCCTAGTGGTGAATCACTGAACACTCTTCAAAGTTTCTACCTGATCTCAGGCCAGTTGAAGGAGTTTTCAGACATTTGTAAAATAAAGAAGGAATGATAGTAGTTAATAGTCTGTTTGGCCTGTTTAGCAGAGCCCATCATGTTAAAAAGAAAATACATATGCCTAGAAAATGTATAAAATAACACAAATTATTCATTTTCTTAATGCTTGATGATCTTATATCAAATGAGAAGTGCATTTATAGGTTATACTTTCAGCTTAAAGTTAACAACAGTCAATTCTAATACGTTTGGACTGACTTTCTTTTGTTGCATTTACATGGTTTAGAGCAATAGATCTCCTTAGTATGTGCTGATTTGAATGCTTTGAATCATCTTAGGAAGCCGGTTCAGTTGTTTAAAAAAAAACCCTGAGCTCTCCCATCTCATCCGTCCAGGATTCAAAACAAGAAACACAAAACAACATCCCACAATGAAGGTGTGTGTGTGAGTGTGTGGTGTTTATATAGTGCGCATGTAATCAGCATCAATGACCAGCAGCTGTGTGTGTGTGTGTTTGTGTGTGTGTGTGTGTGTGTGTCCAGATAGGTAAACTGTTTTAACCAGCTGTGAGATGCAATGCAGGATGGGAGGTATTTTTAAGTTATACAAAAATTAACCGTATGTTTTTTGATTTGATTAAACTTTTTAAATAATTTTATTTAACCTCTTATAGAAGTAATAATAATAATAATAATAATAATAATAATAATAATAATAATAATAATAATAATGATTATTATTATTATTATTATTATTATTATTATTATTATTATTATTGTTGTTATTTATTTATATTTTTATTTAATATTTATTTTATTTAAAATTATTTTTTAAATGCAGCTACTGATTGTTACATTAACCAGGTTACATATTTTTATTGTGGCATTTTACCATTTAAATCATGGTACATTTTTTGTATTTATTATATTTTTTTTAAACAACAAAATATTTGCTTGTTTTTCCAATTATAATTCATGTTAAAGGATAGTTTAAACATAATTAAACAAACAAACAAACAAACAAATAAATAAATAAATAAATAAATAAATAAATAAATAAATAAACGAGTGAATAAACAAATTAACTAACTAACTAACTAAATAAATAAATAAATAAATGAATGAATGAATGAATGAATGAATGAATGAATGAATGAATAAATAAATAAATAAATAAATGTGTAAATAAATAATATAACAAAATAAATAAATAAATAAATAAATAAATAAATAAATAAATGAATGAACAAATAAATAAATAACTAACTAAATAAATAAATAAATAAATACATATCGAGTAAATAAATAAATTAACAAAATTAATAAATTGATAAATGATTTAATAAACAAACAAGTAAATTAAAAAACTAAATAAAAACATAAATAAATAAATAAATAAATAAATAAATAAATAAATAAATAAATAAATAAATAAATAAATAAATAAATAAATAGACGAACAGACAGACAAAAGAAACAAAAAAAAGATCATATGCACAACACACGTTCACTAGGTAAGAAAAAAGGAAACTCAAGTAAAGTGTGAGTAAATTATGATAAATCTCTTATTTATTATGCAGTTCTGACTTTCCAGCCAATCTTTTTTTAATGTGCTTTTGCTGTAACATATATAGCAGAACATATGGCGTTCAGATGCGATGCTTCATCTTTCTGAACATGCTCATATTTCTTCTGAAAATGCACTGAGAGGATTTTCACGCTCTCGTGTTGTTTGTTGTCTGATGCCATATTCATCCATGCGTCTTGAATGAAATGCACCTTGGAGGGATGCATAAACATCTGTAGCAATGAATCTGATTTGGACACGCGTTGGAGACATCCGCCTGCCCTCTGCGCTCCGTCATGCTTTTATATTGAAATAGATTTGATTTCTTGAGGTCTTTGCTCTGATCGGAGCACAAACGTGGCCTGCGTGTGAATAGTTATGAGAGATTTAAAGGCACAATATGCATGTTTTTTTTCCCTGTAGCATGATGAAGACTACAACTCCCATGATTCACTTCACACTCAGGTTGTGGATTAAGGCTAATAATATTGTTAATAATGTGCAATTTCCTGCACAGACTGATCGTTTTGCTCCTCAAGACATCAGTGCATCGACAGAAGCCATGACTATTGATTTGGACTTGTTTGTATGTGTTTATTTTTGATAAAAAATAAGGTACCATTGATGAATATTACGAAATGAAAATAATGTGTTCAAAGAACATCACTTTTTGGCATTCAAGAAAAAAAAAAATAATCCATTTGACCAATTTAATGCATTCAGTGTGCATTCACTATAGCGCATGTGTGTGGACTTTGAGGGAAACTGGACCACCAGGAGGAGACCCACGCCAACGCAGGGAGAATATGCAAACTCCACACAGAAATGCCAACTGACTTAGACAGGGTTCAAACCAGCGACCTCCGTGCTGTGAGGTCACTGCCAAGCACTTAGACATCACGTCTCATATGTTAGACAAAAAGAAAAATAAGTTAGCATCGACTGCCATTAAGAAAATCACCAAAGACAACGACAACGAACAATGAAAAAAAAAGCATGTAATGTTTAATCTACTGGAACTCACAATTTAAATAGTGTTTTTAATATGTGCTTTTGTTCCTACATTTTTAAAATTGTTCATTGGATTTTATGCATTTTTTTTTACATTATTAAATAAATAATAAATAAATAATGAATAAATAATAAATAAATAAATAAATAAATAAATAAATATATAAATAAATAAATAAATAAATAAATAAATAAATAAATAAATAAATAAATAAATAAATAAATAAATTAAAACAAATAAAAACATTTATAAGTAAATAAATAAATAAATAAATAAATAAATAAATAAATAAATAAATAAATAAATAAATAAATAAATTAGTTAATTATTCAATTAATTTATTATTTATTATACATTCAAATTATTCAAACATGTCTGCTTGGATTTACAATTTTTTTTTTTTTTTTTTTGCATTACGTGGTTGTAAACAATTTATGTGGGCTGTATTGAAACTAATTAGATTTATATTGAACCTATATAAATTGTTTGCAACAATTTGGCAGAAACATTTCCTTTCAGTGTAAAACAATTAAATTAATTATTCAGCAATGCATATTTTTTGTGCTACCAGCTGACCACTTACCTCTGTACGGACGGCTTTCCAACTTTTACCAGTTTGTCCAGTGGCAGTCCAGGGGTTCGAGTCCAGAAAGGGGGTAAGACACAAATATTAAATAAATAAGCAAATAACAGTTCGAGAATGTGAAAAATATCTGAAAATGTGATAAAAATCAGTCAGTCAGTCAGTCAACAGCGGCCTCTAGCAGATTTATGTGAGAACAGCAGCCACGATTGGCACTCGTGAGAGACGCTTGAGAACTGGAAAAGCTGGCACAGCACCCTCTGGTGGACTTGCAGAAACAAAAACTGCAACAAAAAAAAAAAAACATGTCCCCTGGGATATAAAAGCTTTAGCGATAGTTCTACTAGGAAGATTGAGATGTCACGTCATTCATAATAATTATCTTGTCAGCGTATAACAACCAAGCAACCCATGTGTGTATAAGTTCATCTAAACAATCTGTTTTGCTGTATTCAGGTGATGTTGCGGAAGTTTCTCTCCATCCTCCCTATCACCACCACCACCACCACCAGGTCGGCCTCGTCTCCACTCAAGGGGTTGGCTTCGCCCTGCCTTCATCTTCAGGCAGGATCTGCCAGCTCATCCAGAGTTCTGCACTATAGACGGGGCTTACGCCAAAGAACTTTATGAAAGGACCGTAACGAACTCTCATTCATGCAAACAATTCACAATAAATGTTCAAACGTTTATCTGCCTCCTAGAGTCTTTCTGGTAGAAATATTTTGGGATCTCCAGAAATGTATACTGGGGTATGTTTCAATAAGGGGCCTGGATTGGAATTGTCCCCCCAAAAATCCTAATAACTGTGTTGGTTCAACTCATATCAAGTAAGTTTAAATATGTATTAAATAAACTGTTTGAACAAGCAGCAATTGCAATTTTTTTGGGCTCCACACAACTCCTTCAAGTGTTCCCAGCACAAATCTGTTGAGTTAACTTAATCATTTTTGCAAATTTAAGTGTAACTGTGTTGTTTAAATTCCTTTTAAATAAGTAGACTGAACAAACACCAAAAGTCATTGTTCTGAGTGCACAGTGTGTGCAACGTGACTGGTTTTGTGCTCCAGGGTCACATATGAGCAAGACAAAGACCCAAACACAAAAGACAGTAATGCTGATTGTTAGTAACAGCCTGTATTGATTTTATTTTCATGGGAGGTTACAGAAGACTGGGAAATAGGACAGGGGTGTATGGGAGTGTATTGTTAAAGCCAGCAGCAGTTGTCAACCTGCGCTCTGTGTGACTCCTAACACTTCAGTGCAGTGCTGTAAAAAAGGCACCATCTGCAGTTAGAAAAATCCCCATGGTTTTCTCTGAAACTCTGAGGGGGCATCCTTAGAGTAATAATCATCTCTGCATGCTAATTTAGTGGCTCACTTTGTCTCTCCCTGCAAACGGTGGGCATTCTGGTGCACTTACTGACACATTACATTGCCTGTGCCCACTCTTTATACTGTAAATAGCTTAAAAAACAGCAGTGATTTTAATCTATTTCACTTTCTGGATATTCTGCACACACATTTTAGTGTTTAATTGTATTGCTGACTTTGTTTATAAATGGTAAAACTTTAATTCTCACTATTGTTGGAATAATTAATCACTTCCATGCATGTTCAGGGGTTTTCTTCAATGTGAAGCATATGGATCATTTATTAGATGCAAATAAATAACCCGATTCACATAATTCTGGTATCCCCAACGATATGCAAGCATTACATTCAGGAGGTGTGCAACAGACTCCAACTTTTATAGGCAGCTGATATTAACAGGTGGAGTTTAGTGAAATCCGTCACGTGTCAATCATTCTCCAGTCCTCCATTGGCCGCACCCATACATACTTCCTCTTTTTCTACGAATTCTCTGCACAACTTTTAAAGCACAAAACTTCAAAAACTGCACATATTTTGTGTTCAGTTTCAACCCATCTCTGCTCACAGGGAGTTTAGCTGCAGAGCTCAGGTTAATTTTAGACAATCAAGCATTTCTATCAGCTTCATCTACTTCTGCAAAAATGCTTCATTAGTATGCAAGGCATATCTCACTCAGGAGCAGAAGTTTAGTTAATGTATTACCACTAGGCAATGCAAAGACAATTGTTAAATAAAAAGAGAGAGAAAAATTATGTAAAAATGAATTTCTTTTTAAAACTATTAACTACACTGAAAAACAAATGCTTAAAACCAACCTAAAAATAAAACAAATCAGTAATTTGTTACAGTTACAATTTGTAGTACAATTTAACTTTGGTTCAGTCTTTAAATTTAATTTAATCAAGTTAAACTTGCAATAATGATTTATAAGGTCTGAAATCTGACATAAAAGTTGTAATTCTGAGTTATAAAGTCATTGAATTACAAGTTAAACAGTCAGTTTTAAAGTTAAAAAGTTGAAATACTGAGTTATAAGTCAAAATTATGACATACAAAGTTGCAATTTTGAGTTAAAAAGCAAATAATCCTGAAATAAAAATGCAATTTTGAGTTATAATGCAAATAATCCTGAAATAAAAATGCAATTGTGAGTTATAAGGTCAAATTTCCAAGATAAAGTCAGAATTTTGAGTTATTAAGTTAGAATTTTGGGATAAAAAAGCAAATAAAGTCAGAAATCTGAGATTATTTAAGTAATTATAAGTTATAAAGTCATGATTATTAGATTGAAAAAAGGCTTGCAATTCTGATATAGAATAGATAAATATGCCAATCAATTTCCTGCAAGTCAGAATTCAAATGCAAACAAACATCTACAAATAAAGAGTTATTCAGTCAAAATCTGGGAGAAAGTTGAATTTCTGAGTTGTAAAGTCAGAAATCTGACATACAAGTTGCAATGTTGAGTTATAAAGCCAAAAATATGACATACAAATATAATTCTGAGTTATAAAGTTACAATTATTTGACAAAAAGTTGCAATAAATTCCCCAGAGATGGGCTGCGGCAGGAAGGGCATCTGCTGTGTAAAAACTTGCTGGATAAGTTGTCGGTTCATTCCGCTGTGGCGACCCCGGATTAATAAAGGGACTAAGCCGACAAGAAAATGAATGAATGAATGAAGTTGCAATAAAGTTCTAAAGTAAGAAATCTGACATTAATGTTGTAGTTTTGAGTTCTAAAGTCAGAAATCTGACATAAAGATTTAATTCTGAGTTAGAAAAGCAGAACTATTACATAAAAGTTGCAATTATGAGTTATAAATTCAGAAATAGGGTGTAAAAGTTGTAATTCTGAGTTATAAAGTTAAAATTCAGAGATAAAAAATTGCAGTTATAAGTTATAAAGCCAGAAATCTGATATTAAAGTTGCAATTCTGAGTTATAAAGTTAAAATTCTGAGAACAAAATGCTATTCTAAGCTATAAATCATAAATTTGACATACAAGTTGTCATAAGTTGAGTTATAATGTCAGAATTCTGCTGTATAAAAATGTTGAAATTCTAAATTATACGATTTCTGAGATAAAATGTTCAATTCTGAGTTATAAAATCAAATATATGACAAATGTTGTGATGAGTTATATACAGTCCGAATTATGACACAACAAGTTGCAATTATAAGTTATAAAGTGAGAATTCTGGCATAAAACATGCATTTCTAAGTTACAAAGTCAAAATTCTTAGATAAAAGTTGCAATAACTTTTTATTTAATTCAGTGGCGGAAACATTCTTCCACATCTAATCTCTAAATGCATTCTCTGACTTATAAACCTAAACACTATGATGCTATAAATTCATTACATTCACTAAAATTAAACAAAAATGCTGAACACACACACACACACACACACACACACACACACACACACACACACACACACACACTTCTCAATGCTAGTTCACTATTGTGAGCAAATGGAACAATATTGAGAAGGTGTAGCCAAACTTCTACAGGACTCTGTTTGGGTAGAGTTGTCACGGTTGTCTTCTGTCAGTGGGATGACAACTGAGACACACCTGTCAAAATGCAGCTCCACACTGACATCCTTACGCTTGTTTTTATAGAGCCAGATAGCCAAGACAAACACACTGTGCGGTCTCTCCTTGTGTCTGAAATAACTTCATTGTGGAAGTCCAGCTGTCCTGACTCCCACACAACACACCATTATCAGTGCTTATATTTAGAAATCATCGCATTTAAATATAAACACGGATAAATGAACACAGGTAACCATATGCTTGCAATTGTTCCTCAGTAAGTTTACTTTCAAAAAGAATAAAGATGTTAGTTTATATTAGGAGGCAGCGAAAACAATATGAGTGTTATACAGGTACTTCATCATCAACAACAACCACAAAAGTACAATGTGCTTAATGTATTTATATTGCTTTGCAAAACACTTATGGTATTCAAACATTCATTCACTGACTTATTTGTCTATATTTTAATCTATTTAAATTTGTATTTATTCTAAAAGTACAATGTACTTATTGTTTTCACATTGTTTTGATAAACTGATAAACTGAACTGATAAAATGAATGAATGAATGAATGAATTCATTCATTCATTCATTCATTCATTCATTCAGTGACTAATTAATTAATTCATTCTTTCATTCATTCTTTTATTCATTTGTTTATCTATTAATTACTTCATTAATTAACTTTTATTCACTTTTTTATTCATTTGTTTATTTATCTGTCCATTCATCCATTCATTTGTTTGTTCATTCATTCATTCATTCATTCATTCATTCATTCATTCATTCATTCATTTATTCACTGAGCCATTCATCCATCCATCCATTAATTAATTAATTCATTCAATCTATCATTTGTTTATCTATTATTTCATTAATTCACTTTTATTCACTTATTTATTCATTTGTCTATTTGTTCATTCGTTCGTTCGTTCATTCATTAATTTATATATTAAATAAAATTGAATTTATTTATTTATACACTTAGCCATTCAATCATTCATTCAGCCATCCAACTATCCATACATCCATCCATCCATTCATAAATTCATTCATTCATTCATTCATTCATTCATTCATTCATTCATTCATTCATTCATTCATTCATTCATTCATTCATTTATTCACTTAGCCTTTCAATCATTCATTCATCCATCCATCCATCCATTCAACCACCCATCCATCCATCCATACAGCCATTCATCCATCCATCCATCCATTCATCCATCCATCCATATATTTAAATACATCACTTAGCCTTTCATTCATTCATTCATTCATTCATTCATTCATTCATTCATTCATTCATTCATTCATTCATTCATTCATTCATTCACTTAGCCATTCATCCATCCATCCATCCATTAATTAATTAATTCATTCATTCTATCATTTGTTTATCTATTATTTCATTAATTCACTTTTATTCACTTATTTATTCATTTGTCCATTTGTTTGTTCGTTCGTTCGTTCATTCATTTATTCATTAAATAAAATTGAATTTATTTATTTATACACTTAGCCATTTAATCATTCATTCAGCCATCCAACTATCCATACAGCCATCCATCCATCCATAAATTCATTCATTCATTCATTCATTCATTCATTCATTCATTCATTCATTCATTCATTCATTCATTCATTCATTCATTCACTTAGCCTTTCAATCATTCATTCATCCATCCATCCATCCATCCATCCATTCAGCCACCCATCCATCCATCCATACAGCCATTCATCCATCTATCCATTCATCCATCCATCCATCCATATGTATATATAAATTCATTCACTTAGCCTTTCAATCATTCATTCATTCATTCATTCATTCATTCATTCATTCATTCATTCATTCATTCATCCATATATATATATATGATTTTTGCGTAAAAATTTGCTGGATAAGTTGGCGGTTCATTCCGCTGTGGTGACACCGGATTAATAAAGGGACTAAGCCGACAAGACAATGAATGAATGAATATATATGATGAATGAATATATAAAGAATGATATATATAGCAAGAAGGTCGCTGGGTCGTTGGTTCGATCCTCGGCTCAGTTGGCGTTTCTGTGTGGAGTTTGCATGTTCTCCCTGCCTTCGCGTGGGTTTCCTCCGGGTGCTCCGGTTTCCCCCACAGTCCAAGACATGCGCTATAGGTGAATTGGGAAGACTAAATTGTCCGTGGTGTATGAGTGTGTGTGTCAATGTGTGTGTGGATGATTCCCAGAGATGGGTTGCAGCTGGAAGGGCATCCGCTGCGTAAAAACTTGCTGGATAAGTTGGCGGTTCATTCCGCTGTGGCAACCCCGGATTAATAAAGGGACTAAGCCGACAAGAACATGAATGAATGAATGAATTTTGTTATGTTGTGTTATTATATTATATTATATTATATTATATTATATTATATTATATTATATTATATTACATTATATTATATTATATTATATTATATTATATTATATTATATTTTATTATATTATATTATATTATATTATATTATATTATATTATATTATATTATATTATATTATATTTTATTATATTATATTATATTATATTATATTATATTATATTATATTTTATTATATTTTATTATATTATAATATATTTTATTATATTATAATATATTTTATTATATTATATTACATTATATTATATTACATTATATTATATTACATTATATTATATTATATTATATTATATTATATTATATTATATTATATTATATTATATCATATTATATTTTATTATATTATATTATATTATATTATATTATATTATATTATATTATATTATATTATATTATATTTTATTATATCATATGATATTTTATTATATTATATTATATTTTATTATATTATATTATATTATATTATATTATATCATATTATATTTTATTATATTATATTATATTTTATTATATTATATTATATTATATTATATTATATTATATTATATTATATTATATTATATTATATTATATGTTATTATGTTGTACATCCCTAAGCTTACCAAATAAATACCTAATTAACTGTAATTGCGCAGCAAATGAACAATTATTGACTGAAAGTATTTTACCTAATAGTTGTTAAATTGAAAGAGTTGGAGCTTAAAATAAAATTTGACAATGTAATAATGTTTAAGCATTTCTCATAGATGAATTGTGTGAGTTAGGGTTTGTGTGTGTGTGTGTGTGTGTGTGTGTGTGTGTGTGGCAGGGCTTTGATAGGAGTCTCTCTGTCACTCTGAGCAGCAGCTGGGAACAATAGCTCATTGTTGACGCCCAGCTCTATTTTGGATTTCTTCCTTTTATAGTGCGTTATTAGACCTGCCTGTGTGGCCGATCTCTCCACCCTGAGGTCAAACCATATAAAAGCTTCAGCACACAATCACATCCTCACACTCATCCATCCGTCTGATTCGGACCCATCCAGGAGCGCATCATGGCCCCCAAAAAAGTGGAGACTAAAAAACCGGAGCCTAAAAAGCCAGAACCCAAAAAGGAGGCTCCTCCAGCAGCGGTGCCCCCAAAGCAAGCTCCGCCGCCAGAACCCGAAGCTCCAAAGGAACCCCCGTTTGATCCCAAATCCATAACGCTGGAGTACAGCCCGGATCAGATCGAGGAGTTCAAAGAAGCGTTCCAGCTTTTCGACCGAACGCCCAAAGGAGAAATGAAAATCACCTACGCTCAGTGCGGAGACGTGATGCGGGCTCTAGGTCAAAATCCAACCAATGCTGACGTGCTGAAAGTGCTGGGAAAACCCCGACCGGAAGAGATGAGCGCAAAACTGGTGGATTTCGAGACCTTTTTGCCGATGTTGCAGCACATCTCTCGCTCTAAGGATCAAGGCAACTTTGAGGATTTCGTTGAGGGACTGAGAGTGTTTGATAAGGAGGGGAACGGGACTATCATGGGGGCCGAACTCCGACATGTTCTGGCCACTTTGGGAGAGCGGATGACGGAGGATGAAGTGGACCGGCTGATGGCCGGACAGGAGGATGCCAACGGATGCATTAATTATTCCTCATTCGTCAAACATATCCTGTCAGGATGAACTGGAGTGGACTGAATGGATGGTGCAGATTATCAATACAATTGATTAAAATAACGACTGATTAAATTTCACATCCTACATAAACATTTGAGAACAAGTTCAACTTTTACAAAGACTTCTGCTTCCACAAGCAATGCATATTTATAGACCTATGCTTGACTTTTGTTCATATGTTTTGTAGAATCGGTCAAATTTCATATGTGTTGAGGCCAAAATAAACAATATTTAAAAAACTAAATGCTTGGCATGGGTTTCACTGAATTCTTATTTGCTGTACTGTACACATTTGCTATATATAGCGCTCATAATATATAAGTACACCCCTCACAGATCTCTCTATTAAATTCATATGTTTAATAGAAAACACTACAATATTGTAGTTGTGCATATACATTAGATTAGTCAGTGCTAAAGCCAAATATGGAGGTAATCTAACAAAGTAACTTACAATAACGGTCCAAAAACTAGCACAATATTTATATGTTATATATATATATATATATATATATATATATATATATATATATATATATATATATATATATATATATATATATATATATATATATATATATATATATATATATATTAAAAGAGGAAAAATTAAGAGAAGTAAAAAAAAAAAAGACAAATTTAATTGAAATTATGTAGCTTGTAATTTTTTTTCAGCAATATTTTTCTTCAATTTAATTGTATTATCTTTCAATTGCTAAATATGTTTGGTGACTAAAATGTTATTTTAATAAATATATCTGTTTAATAAATCTGTTTTATTTAAATGCACCAAATTACGTCGCCTGTATTCACTGAGAAATTAAGGAAACTTTTCATTTTCAAATTGGCCTGTACACAATCATGCTGAACACTGTATATGTAGGTTTAATATGTTTAAACATCGCATCAACTGATCTATTCAAACATTTGGTGGATAATTAACATTTTACAGCAACTTTTAACTTATGATTTTTGTTCCTATATTTTGCAGAATCTGTCCAATCTCATGTAAATAAATAAAATAAAAAGTGCAGGCAAAAAAAAAAAGACAAAAAAAAAAATTAATAGAATAAAATGAGAATTAAATTTCACATCCTACATAAACATTTGAGAACAAGTTCAACTTTTACAAAGACTTCTGCTTCCACAAGCAATGCATATTTATATTGACTTCTGTTCATATGTTTTGTAGAATCAGTCAAATTTCATATGTGTTGAGGCCAAAATAAATAAAATAAACATTGTTTAAAAAACAAAATGCTTGGCATGTGTTTCACTGAATGCTTATTTGCTTTACGGTACACATTTGCTATATACAGTGCTCAGCATATATAAGTACACCCCCCACAGTTCTCTCTATTACGTTCATATGTTTACTAGGAAGTTGTACACAATTGTATTTGAGCATATGCATTCTTAGTCAGTGCTGAAGCCAAATCTGGAGCGTATCTAACAAAACAGTCCAAAAATGAGCACACCCAAGGTTATGTTATAAAAAAAAAAATAATAATAATTTAAAAAAAGGAAAAATCAAGGAAAGCAAATAATTTTTTTTTGAAAATGTTGACATTTTTTGTGCATTATTTTACTTGAATTGTATTTTCTTAAAATTTCTAAATATGTTTAGTGACTAAAATAGTATTTAAATATTTAAAATACCTGTTTAATAAATCTGTTTTGCTTAAATGCACCAAAATACATTGCCTATATTCACTGAGAAATGGATATATATATATATATATATATATATATATATATATATATATATATATATATATATATATATATATATATATATACAGCTGAAGTCATAATTATTAGCTTTCCTGAATTATTAGACCCCGTTTATTTTTTCCCCCAATTTCTGTTTAACAGAGAGCAGATTTCTTCAACACATTTCTAATCATAATAGTTTTAATAACTCTTCTCTAATAACTGATTTATTTCATATTTGCCATGATGACAGTAAATAGTATTAGACTAGTTATTCTTCAAGACACTTCTATACAGGTTAAAGTGACATTTAAAGGCTTAACTAGGTTAACAAGGTGAACTAGGCAGGTTAGGGTAATTAGGAAAGTTATTGTATAACGATTAAAAAAATTAGCTTAAAGGGGCTAATAATATTGACCTTAAAATGGGTTTTAAAAAAATTAAAAACTGCTTTTATTCTAGCCGAAATAAAACAAATGAGACTTCATCTAGAAGAAAAAAAAAATATTATCAGACATACTGTGAAGATTACCTTGCTCTGTCAAACATCATCAAAAAAATCCAAAGGGGACTAATAATTCTGACTTCAATTACATATATATATTAATGCTGTCAAAATTAGTGCATTAACGCATGCAATTAATTTGAAATATTTAACGCTTAAAAAAAATTACGCAATTAACGCAGTTGCAGGTTTTTTTTCCCCTGTTGTAGGAATGAGTACAATTGTTTGTATTCAATACTTTATTATTATTGTTATTATAATAATTTTCCATTTTCCATATCTGTAATGCCTGTATTTTGCCATTTTTTCGCAGTCCACTTACAATCAAACATGGAATTTTTTTTTTCTTAATTGGCATTGATTGTTTTAAAATTCAAATGTCATTAACATGCCTGTGTTTTTATTTCTTTATGGCTGTCTTGATGGTTTATTGTGGGTTTGTTGTTTACATGAAGAAATCTGTGTTACACGTTCCAAAAATTCCAATAAACAATTATATTTTGAATTTAAATAGTTTTTGCTTTGCGTTTACATTAATTTTACACTCGAATAGCCAAAATGACAAGTTTCAGTATTTTAAATGTGATTAATCACAATTAATTAAAAAAAATTTGTGAATTTTTTAACGATCGACAGCACTAATATATATGTATATATATATATATATATATATATATATATATATATATATATATATATATATATATATATATATATACACACACACACACACACACACACACACATAAATATACATATACATATATATATATATATATATATATATATATATATATATATATATATATATATATATATATATATATATATATATATATAATAGATAAAAAAAGATGCCATGGGCTTCTCATTACTTTTACAGAGAGCGCAATATTGTATTGTTTTTCTTTTATCCAAAAAAAAAAAGCCAAATATTTATTCCAGATGTTTATTTTGCAATCATGCTACTGTATATTGCAAGTGTGCCGAGGCCTTTAAAAGTGTTGCATGAAGAGCAGATGGAAAGTGAAATTGTTGCTCGCTGTAAATCCTCCTCCTGCTGTATGTCTCATTCACATTCATATTAAATCACAGCTCAGGCATACACACAAACAACACTAGGTTTATATCAATGGCGTTCATTTCCAAGGTACATAAAAACAGGATTTGAGACAACTGCTATGCCATAATAACTCATTCATAACACCTTTATAAGGGGAAACAGCTTAGTTAACTAATGAGTAGCTCTTATTTGAATGACGGCATATCCGGTGTGCGACCCGCTTTACTTTACAATTCACGGTATTATTTAATCATTAACCAACACTATTAGCTTAATAATTAAATTGGTAAGGCTTTATAATAAGTGTTCATGATTCATTGTGTAATAATTCCTGAATTAATAGCTAGTTAGGCATTAATAAGGAGTGCAAGTATGGACAAATCAGGAATTAAAGAAGTGCTAACTTTAACTACACGTTGGTAAAAGTTCAACACAGACTCATTCTGAAAACATAGCTCTATATACATTTCTGGAGATCACTAATTATGTAGCCAGATGTACGTTTGGCTGATATTGGTCTCTAAAACATACGCTATGTGTAGGTATGAGTACATTTCTTTTCATGCTTACCAGCTGATTGCTTACATTCCTGTGGATGGCTATTCGGCTGTCACCAATTTGGCCAGGGGCTCTCCGTGTATGTCAGCAGACTTGAGACGCAGAGAGGAGTTGACCACGATGACGAAGTTTGAGTCACGTGAAGAATGGTTCCAGAAACCAGGTAAGACAAAAACAACAACCAAAAAATAAATAAACAAATAAATAACAAGGTTAATATGTGGTAAAATCTGAAAAAATCAGCCGAGGGCTTTTCTTTTTCTGGATTGCTATTTAAAACACTCTCGGTTGGGGTTAAATAGTTGGGTGTGCAGGTTAATTAGTGTTTTTTAAAACACTATGAGTTGTGTTTAGGAAAAGGGGAGGGATCGGTCGGTTGGTCAGTCAGTCAGTCAGTCAGTCAGTCAGTCGACAGTGGCCTCTGGTGGATTTACGCGAGAACAGCAGGCGCAAATGGCGAGACAAATCTGAGATCTGAAAAGGCATACACAGTGGTCTCTGAAGAGTTCACGAAAACAAAAACTGCACAAAACTTATCTCCTGGGATGTATTTGTTGCTCCCTAAAAATGTATACAGGAGTACGTAATCAGAATGAGCCTGGGCTGAATTTTGGATCATTGCATTTGTTAAGAATCGCTGCTATCTTGTGGGATTAAGGGTTGTTAAGAGAAAGAGAGCACTTGAACGGGTGTTCAGGAAAGGGACAGAGATGATCTTTAAACACCGTCCTCCTGTCATCAGTCTGACAGCTGCCCCGGGTCTGAGTCTGTGATCCCGTTGACACACACACACACACACACACACACACACACACACACTTGGCTCGGCCTTTATGGCAGCACGTAAACATGAGTTTCACACCTCTGAATGAGAGATCGGAGACGTGCCAGAGACTTCAGCTCCACTTCTGCTCTGTGGACCTGATTGAGTTGCTGAAGTGGTTTTCATTTGTATATATGTGCAACAGATCAGAAACATGCACTACATGCACTGTAAAAAATGTTGGGTTATTAATTAATTAATTTATTTATTTATTTTAATTAAATTAAATTAATATTGTAATAAACATTTAAAATAAATAAATAAACAAATAAATAAGTATACTTTTTATTTATTGTAATTTTTATTTATTTATTTATTGCATTTGATTTATTTATTTTATTTTTATTTATTTATGTATTTTGTTTTAATTCATTTTTAATATTTTTTATTTATTTATTTATTTATTTATTTATTTATTTATTGTATTTTTATTTATTTATAGTTTTTTACATTTTTGTATTTTATTTATTTATTTGTTTATTGTATTTTTATTTATTTATTGTGTTTTTATTAATTCATTTATTGTCTTATTAATTTTTTTATTTTTTATTTATGCATGCTTTAGAAAATCATATCTATCATGTCTAAACACTTGAAAAGTTTTGATAACGGCAACTTACAATAGAAAAAAAAGAGAAAAAAAAAAGTTTAGTTTAAGATTATCAGCAAATCAATTAAATATCAAATAGATAATACGCATTTCTAGTTTACATGCATTTGCATTGGTCATATCAATGTTTTGAGGGAGATCTGTCAACTGGTAACTGCAAATGAATTATTTATTCATTCAGTCATTCATTTTCTTTCAACTTAGTCCTTTTATTCATCAGGTTGCCACAGCTGAATGAACCGCCAACTTATCCAGCATATGTTTTACACAGCGGATGCCCTTCCAGCTGCAACCCAGTACTGGGAAACATTCATACACACTCATTTTCTCACACACACACACACACACACACACACACACACACACACACACACACACACACACACACACACACACACACTCATACACTACGGCCAATTTATTTCATCAATTCCCCTATAGTGCAGGTGTTTGGACTGTGTGGGAAACCCACAGACTGTGAGGGAGCACCCGGAGGAAACCCACACCAACAAGGGGAGAACATGCAAACTCCACACAGAAATGCCAACTGACCCAGCTGGGACTCAAACCAGCCAATTTCTTGCTGTGAGGTTATAGTGCTAACCACTGTGCCACTGTGTCGCCACTAATTGATAAATTATTAAATAAATAATTGTACAAATGTATTAAAAACATCTGCTTTTGGCCTCATGATCTTGGAGAGCTATAACGTTTGAACATGCAATTTCAATGCATTTATTTTAATTCCAGGAACAATGGCAGAAGTTTGAATAATACCCGGAGCACAATCATAGGTTACCTCTCCAAGTTAAATTTGTCTTGTGCTCGATGTTTACTCTCCAGAAGCAAAGATGAAGTGTGGTATTTCTCAACAGAGCTTTATATTTCCACAAAGATATCACGAATATAGTGCTTGTTTCCATGGAAACTATCAGCAAGCAAGAAAACTTTATTTTCTGTGTATCAACAGTAGAATTCTGAATTAGACGTACAGGACCTGACCTTCACAAGCAGTAAAATCTCCAAGCGGAGAGAGTTTCTAAGCCAGTTTTCCCTTCAAATAATCACTTTATAATAATAATCTCATATTTAAGGTTTACAACTTAGTAAAAAAAAATTAAAAAAAAATAAAAATAAAAAATAAAAAATATATATATATATATATATATGTGTGTGTGTGTATATGTTTTTCATATAATTTATCCACTAAAAGAGAAAAAATGCTTTACAAATTATATAAAATATAGTCATATAAAAAGCTGAATAAATTAATATTTACACACATGTTCATATAGTAAATAAATATTATCTGGGGCGCAGATTTGGTTTGTGCCTAACTGAAAGTCATGTGAGTTGTTTGTTACTATAACAAGAATTGCACCCTTAAAATAAAGTGTGACAATCCTTCCCATAAGCAAAAATAAAAGTAAAATAAAATAAAATAAAAGTTCTGGTAATACTGTATCCAAGTAGTAACTATGTGCACATCATCCCAAATATTTTTGTAAATAAAACCAGTTTCGCATTTATAACAGACACTTTCTTACAATCACTTCATAAAATAAAAAAAAAATGCATTTACGAAGTATACCTCACACAGGTGAGTGGGCTTGACACACCACCTGTAGAAAACGCACTCTTTCATCTCTCTGATCCTTTAACTAACACTTCTTAAAACTCGTAATATCCCAAAACCTTTCAGATTTTAAAACTCAGAGTTTCTGGTAGTACCCAGAATTACCAAGTCTACTAAAGGAGGTCAAGCCTTCTCATATATGGCTGCCAAAACTCTGCAATAGCCTTTCTGATAATGTCAGAGGCTTAGGCACACTATCTCAGTTCACATCAAAATCTATCTATCTATCTATCTATCTATCTATCTATCTATCTATCTATCTATCTATCTATCTATCTATCTATCTATCTATCTATCTATCCATCCATCCATCCATCCATCCATCCATCCATCCATCCATCCATCCATCTATCATCTATCTATCTATCTATCTATCTATCTATCTATCTATCATCTATCTATCTATCTATCTATCTATCTATCTATCTATCTATCTATCTATCTATCTATCTATCTATCTATCACTCTCCTCTTAACTCTAAGACTTAATTCTCTGAAATCAAACAATTATTTTGTATGACTAGCACTTCTTGTGTGTATTGCCTCTTCTTGTTGAACCGCTGAATGCCTCCACAGCTGGAAGTCGCTTTAGACAAGAGGATCTGCTATATGACTAAATGTAAACATTGCGAGTTTTAATTTACATTTAATTGGGGCCAATATCACATGGACTCTCAGCAAACCGTTATGCAACATTGAGATCCACCTGCAGTCACAATGCATTGATTCACCACAGTCAGTCAAGCTTGTGTTTTTGCTCCCGGGGGCCGGAGTCTGACTGTGGCCTGTGATGATGTTATCCGGCTCTCGGCTCACAAAAAAAAAAAAAAAAAAAAAATGACTGAGCAAACCTTCCTTTCACACTGTTACAGAGCTGACAGTGCTGTGTGCGTATGGTGCAACCGTCCTGACAGCCTTGGAAACAGATCTGCTGACGAAATACCAAATATTGTGTAAAGTAACAATTTCCAAAATACTCAAATTACTGTATATGAGAGCTTTTTTTTCTGAGGAATTGTGATTTACTAAGTAGTTTTAAAAAATGTGTGATTTTACTTTCCCTTGAGTACATTTTAGTGCTCTATCGGTACTTTTACTCCACTGTTTTGCAGCCACTGCTTTAAAGTATTTATCCGGTATATAGGTATGGGCTGAGCAGAAAAACATCAGATCTGTGGGTAATGTCCAAACAAATCGCACATAGAAACTAAATTACACTTTTTAAACAGCACTTAGCACTTTAATAATTCAACCCAGGCTCATTCTGAATACATACCACATACATTTTTGAAAAGCATCAAATACCTTCCAGGAGCTACGGGTTTTTTTTCAGGTTTTGTTTTCACGAATCCACCAGAGGCTGCTGTGTACGCTTTTACAGATTTCAAATTTCCGTCATGAGTGCCATTCGAGCCTGCTGTTCTCGCTTAAATCCACCAGAGGCCACTGTTGACTGACTGACTGATAACCCGATCGATACCCCTATCAACCCCTTTCCCTGAACCCAACCATTAGTGTTTTCAAAAACACCAATTGACCACCCACTGTCCTAAACCCAATCGACAGTGCTTTCAAAAGAACAGATTGACATACCTGTCAACATTAGGATATGAAATTAAGGGATATGCCAACCATAACTGACAGTCACACACTGCTATATGTTTTGAGGATTGTATAGGATGGCAACGACACATTTTGTGTGACTCTGAATTATTGGCCCCCCTGTTTATTTTTTCCCCCAATTTCTGTTTGATGGAGAGCAGATTTCTTCAACACATTTCTCAACATAATAGTTTTAATAACTAATTTCTAATAACTGATTTACTTTCTCCTTGTCATGATGACAGTACAGAATATTTTACAATATATTTTTCAAGACACTTCTACACAGCTTAAAGTGACGTTTAAAAGCTTAACTAGGTTTATTAGCTTAACTAGGCAGGTTAGGGTAATTAGGCAAGTCATTGTATAACAAGGGTTGGTTCTGTGGACTTTTGAGAGAAAAAAAATAGCTTAAAGGGGCTGAAAATGTCCTTAAAATGGTGTTTAAAAAATTCAAAACTGCTTTTATTCGAGCAGAAATAAAACAAATAAGACTTTCTCCAGAAGAAAAAAATATTATCAGACTTGCTGTAATAATTTCCTTGCTTTGTAAAACATCATTTGGGAAAAATGTAAAAAACAAAAAATAAATAAAAAATAAATGTAAAAAAAATCAAAGGGGGGCTTATAATTCTGACTTCAACTGTAATTTGTGATTTGCAGAAATGAATATAGGGCTACAGTTTTAGATTTAGCCTGTGTTGCTTAAACCACTCAAACCACTGTTCAGCCACTTTTCAATCACAATTCAGTGTTCAAGTGATCAGTAACATGACATTGTTTTTGTATTGTTTGCAATTAGTTTTGTGAACAAAGCCAAAGCACATACTGTATGTGGGACTGAAAGTGTTGTCAGGAATGAAATTTTATTCATATAAAAAAAAATAAAAGAAATAAATAAAGCATGGAGAGGGAACAAAATAAATAAGGGCCAGATTCAGCCAACAGGGCTGGTAAACAGAACGCTCGTGAGGTACAAAACAAACCCAAAGCAAGTAAAGAAACTAAAGCAGAGCAAACAGAAGACAACTGCACAGAAGATATACGCACAGAAAGACCACAATCTTCACACAGGAAGAAATAAAGCCATTTGGGATAGAGAAAATGCTCACACTTTACAATACGGTTTCATTAGTTCATTCAATAACTAACATGAACTAGTAATGTAGAGCGTTTATTAATCATAGTTCAACATTTACTAACGCATTATTAAAATTCTAATTCCTGCTTGTTAACATTGTTTAGTTAACATGAACCAACAATAAATTAACCCGATTAAGTTGTGTATTAAACATGTAGATGTGCATAATCCGTGTGTGACGTCACGCGAAGCGTTTTCCATTATAAAATGGCAAATTATAATTATAATTTAAAATGGCAAAAAAAAAAAAAATATATATATATATATATATATATATATGATTTTTTTATTTGCCATTTTAAATTATAATTATAATTTGCCATTTTATTATTGTTATTATTATTATTTTTATTATTTATATTTATATTATTATTATTATTATTATTATTATTATTATTATTATTATTATTATTAATTTTATTATTAGTAGTAGTAGTATTGTTGTTGTTATTATTATTATTATTATTATTATTATTATTATTATTATTATTATTATTATTGTTATTATTATTAGTATTATTATTATTATTATTATTATTACTGTTATTATTATTATTATTATTATTATTATTATTATTATTATTATTATTATCATTGTTATTATATTTACCTATTGGATAATTCAATATTCAACTCATCCATGGGTTTCTAAATGACCCAAATTGTGTCAAAATACTTTTTATTTTTCTTCTTCTATGTTCATATATAAAATCTGTGATGTCTGTCCAAGTTCATGTGCTGTTATCCGTGGCTTTATTATGCTGTGTTTTTCCGCCAACTGGCAACCCAGATTGTGCAAATACTATTGGCTAATTTGGCAGCAAAGTGAGATCATGCAGACCAAAACAAAATCAGGCATTCAACACAAAACAGCCATTTAGGAGAACTGACAGATCTACATGACCTTAGCATGTTTCATAAATCACTGCAAGCATATTATGATTTATGTTTTAATTTTTTGGTAGATTTAAAAAAAAAAGAAAGAAAAAAAACAACACAGTTAAGCTTTAGGGCACATGCTTTGTTTGTCTTCATTTTACATTTTGTCTCTCTCTCACAGACACACACACACACACACACACACAAACTAGTTTTTTTTTTGTGTTTTATGAGAACTCTCCATTGACATATAGTAGTGTTTAATGTATTTTATATAAATTATCAAATAGCCCCTGTTAAATATGATTATTTAAGTTTATTGAATTACAAGGACACCATGTACGTCCTCATAAACCAGCTTAATAGAGTACAACTAGACCATATCCAGGTCATCATACACATATCTGTCCTTGTAGACCAACAAAACAACTAAACACACACACACATTCACACACACACGCACGCACACACACAAACACACACCAACTAATTGACTATTTAATAAGGGTTGTGATATACATTAAACACTATAAAATACATGATGTCAATAGAGAGAGTCATTGTAAATTACCCAGTGGGTGGTTTACAAGGACTCCTCATTGATATAATATATTTTATAGTATTTAATGTATCTTATACCCCTTAATAAATAGCCCTACCACTAAATCCAAACCTCACAGGAAACATGGCAAATTTTGAATGTGAAAAAACCCTGTCAAATATGACTTTTAAGTGTTATGAATTATGAAGACACTATGTATGTCCCTGTAAACCAGCTTCATAGAGTACAGCTAGGTCATACGTATGTTGTTACACAAATGTATGTCCCCTGTAATCCACCAAAACAAGTCTACACACACGCACTGGTTGGTTTTGTGGTTTAAAAGGACTCTCCACTGATGTCATGTATTTTATAGTGTTTAGTGTATTTTATACCGCATAATAAACAGCCCTACCACTAAACCCAAACCCCACAGGAAACACGGCAAATTTAATTGTAAAAAAAAAAAAAAAAAAATGTTCAATATGACTTTTAAGTGTTTTGAATTATAAGTACACTATATATGCCCCCGTAATCCAGTTTAATAGTGTACAACTAGGTCATGCCCATGTCATCATACACATTTCTGTTCTCGTAAACTACCAAAACATGTACATACACACCAAATGATTGGCTATTTAAATAAAGGGTATAATATTCATTAAATACTATGAAATACATTGTGTCAAAGAAGAGTCCTTTTAAATTACATAGTTGGTGGTTTACAAGGACTCCTCATTGATATAATGTATTTTATAGTATTTAATGTATATTATACCCTCTATTAAATAGCCCTGCTACTAAACCCAAACCTCACAGGAAACATGGCAAATTTTAATGTAACAAACCCTGTTAAATATGACTTTTAAGTGTTATGAATTATGAGGATACTATGAACGTCCTCGCAAACCAGCTTATTAGGGTATAACCGGGTCATATTCATGCCATCATACAAATTTCTGTTCTTGTAAACCACCAAAACAAGTCCACACACACACACACACACACACACACACGCACACGCACACACACATGAACAGCAGTTTAATTCTGCTTTGTTGTGCTCATGTTTGTTCCTGGAATAAATGCTAAATTGGTAGGTTAAACCACACAGAATGAAATTAGATTGCAGTAACACATTTTACCCTTAATGTTTAAAAAAAAAAGCCTCTCAGCACCAAACAGCAAAAAGACAAAACAGAGATAATGGTCTGCAAGCGAGTCTTTAATTGGCCCAAGGCTCACAGAGGATGTTATGAAAGGTGTTCAGTACACATTTACACAAAATGAGAACCAGAAAACTATCCTGAGGCAAAAAGCACAGGCGCCGGCTCATTCAAAGGTATTAGTAGAAGGAATTGCTATTAATTTAGAGTTTTCACAAATCCTGCTAATCCCAGACACTGTTTTATGGGATGCAAGTGCATTAATTAGCCTTGAATCTTAATAACACAGGGTGCACAATGTGGTTTCCTGTTCTGAACATGAAGCAGATTTCAGTTTCATGCATGTGTTATGCAAATCTAATAGCAAGGGGATGAATAGAGATGCAAAGAGTCAGATCATGGAAATGGATCACATGAAAATCGTCTCATAATGCAATTTTATTTTATCAAATAAACACAATTTTTAACATTATGATTAATTTATGTTTAATTTAAATGGGGTTTAATCTATTAGTATTAAATGTAGAATTTAAATATTAGTTTATTTAGTTTATTTATATTCATATTTCATTCATTATGTTTCAAAAATGTATGTCTACAATATATATATATATATATATATATATATATATATATATATATATATATATATATATATATATATATATAAGCAATATCACTCTTGTAGCAGTGCAATATGGCTGTATATTGGCAGTGGTGGGATGTGTGTTGGCTTAAGGCTACAGGACGAGTGCCATAGTGTCCCACCAGTAGCGAGATACAGCAATATAGCACTGCTACAAGTGTGATATTGCATTTATAAAACTGTTTTACGGCACAATTGTGTATATTTTTTTGTGTATATTTTTCAAACACAGAATGTCTTAAAAATCTTTTTGTATAAGGAACTACTTTCTTCCACCATTCATGCAGCTGACGTCAGAACAGCAGAAACTGCGCTGCTCATTCACCAACATGACTCTAGAGCTAGTGTTTAAGTGATTCTCTAGTGTAATGTCTAAAATGATGACAAAACAAGTAATTTGCTCACATTTTAAGATTATAAGACTGAACAGCATGAAATGCCATCAGTCTACAGAGGTTTCCCTGAATTTATCTGTTGCAATCAGGAGATCACAGTTATTAACCCTGAAAAAGCAAAGGTAAACACTAGCAGATTACTATGGTATAATACAGCACTACAACATACAAAAGAGAGAGATCGAATTAGAGTGCCACTTACCTGTTTTAGAATGATCAGCTGAAGTTTGAAAGTTTTTCTCCCCTAAGAACTTATAAAGTAGTCTCTGTCGCCATCTTGTGGCGGATCTTCAACCGTCTTTGCCCTGTCAGTATGAGAGGCTGATGGCTGCAAATTTGCTGACATTCAGAAATTATACATAGAAGGCACTATTCTTATAAATAAACTGCTAAGTTGCATTCTAAATCCCACATTCTCACCTAAAAAAGCCTCAAAAGTACATGATGTTGTCCAACAGCTGCACTATTTGTCAGACTATATTGAGTTTATTGTTCTGCTGTCACTCTTTGTGGGCGGAGTAATACAGTGGGTGAAGAGGCTGTACTAGTGCTGATATTGGAGAAAACCACACGGCTATCAGCCAATCAGATTTGAGAACAAGACAGACATGTTGTATACATACATATATATATATATATATATATATATATATATATATATATATATATATATATATATATATCGTGTTGTTATCGCATGTGTTTGGACTGAGGGGAAACCGGAGCACCCAGAGGAAACCCACACCAACACAGGGAGAACATGCAAACTCCACACAGAAATGCAAACTGCCAACCTCCTTGCTAGTCACTGAGCCACCGTGCTGCCAAAACATAATAATAATAATAATAAATAATAATAATAATAATAATAAATAATAATAATAATAATAATAATAACAATAATAATAATAATTTGTGAATGGCAGGGGTAAAAAATCCTCTTATATTAGCTTTATAAAAATGAATAATGCTTCATGTTTCTACTGCTTGAGACACTCTGTCCCTGAGACGCAGTAATTCTGCTTTATGTGGGTAACTGAGTGTGTTATTTGAAGATACCTTGATCTGTGGCTCTATTTAACCGCTTCAACAAAGCTGCATTCAGCCGTACCTTAAAACTTTGTGAAACTTTAACTAGACGTAGAGCTGCTTTCCTTGAACAGCACTTGAGGGAAGGCCATGAGGAAAACTTAAATCAAGAGGCTGTAAAGAAGTGTTTGTTCATTTTTTTTTTGAGACTGAGCATTGCATTACAAATAAAATCTGAGGATTTATATAAAAGACATGGCCCTATCAGGCACTTTATTTATTTATTTATTTGTTGCCCGCAGACAACCTGTAGAAATTCCAATCACAACTGCAAGCTCAGATTTGAAAGCATTGCCCTTATTACCTTTACCAAGCAAAAACAAGCAAACAAACAAACAAACAAACAAACAAACAAACAAATAGATAAATAAATAAATAAATAAATAAATAAATAAATAAATAAATAACATAGTAAGCAAGCAAAGAAATAAACAGATTAATACATTAATTATTAAATGAATAAATGAATGAATGAATGAATGAATGAATAAACAAATAAATGAATAAATAAATAAATAAATAAATAAATAAATAAATAAATAAATTTATTATTTATTTATTAATTATTATAAATTGTTAATTAGTAATGAATGAATGAAATAATAAAAAAAATAAAAAATAAATAAATAAATAAATGAATGAATGAATGAATGAATGAATAAATGAATGGAAGGACGGACGGACGGATGGATGAATGAATGAATAAATGAATGAAATAATAAATAAGCAAACAACTAAATTAGTAAAATAATAAATCAATTAGTAAGCAAACAAACAAATCATTAATTAAATATTTATTTAATTATTTATTAAATGAACGAACAGACGGACGGACGAACGTCCAGATGGATAGACGAATGAATGAATGAATGAATGAATGAATGAATGAATGAATGAAAAATTGTAAGCAAACAAACACATATTAATTATTAAATGAATGAATGAATGAATGAATGAATTAATTAATTAATTAATGAATATGAACTTACTATGTACTGTATGTGGGACTCCTATTTTGAAAATGGGAGAGATGGGGAGATTAAAGATTATTACGCTTACCCCATTGGGAGATTACTTTACTTGTTCTGACTCAAACGGGTTAAACCGAGGGATTATTCATACTCTTTTGTATTATTTTTTATGTTACTTGCTTTTATTTGATTTTTAATTTACTTATTTATTCGCATGTTTGTATTCATTCATTCATTCTTTCATTCATGCATTCATTAATGCATGCATGCATTCCAATTTTGCTACATGTAAAAGTGGATGTGACAAATAAAGGTTTCATCATCATCATCCTCATCATCATTCATTGATTCATTCATTGATTCATTCGTTGATTCAATTGTTTATTTATTTATTTATTTATTTATTTATTTATTTATTTATTTATTTATTTATTTATTTAATCCATCCATCCATCCATCCATCCATTCACCAATCAACCCACCCACCCACTCACCCATTCATCCATTCATCTATCCATCCATTCATTGATTCATTATCTTATTTGAGAAGTCATACCTTTTATGCCAGAAATGCAGAGTTGAAAACACACACACACACGGATAAAAATTATAATTATTTTCTGCACAGCAACAGTGCTCAGAAAAGAAAAGAATAAAATAAATGCGGAAATAAAATGAGAAATGTGTTTAAAGTCAGGCACCGCTCTCAGAGCGTAAACAACGATGAACCAGATCCATTATTTATCCTCCCTGCCGAGTCTTAAATCAACATCAGCATGATTGAGGAAATAGATCTTTTATCGAATAAGCAGCGTTTGGTTTGGTGGTGCTGCTCGGTCTGTGGACGCAGGAAAAACTCAATGTTCTGCAGGTCAGGGGTCTCCGTTCCACTTATGTCTGCATGTAATGCTGAATAAATTGTCCCGGCGGAGACAAAGCAATGAGCAGACGAGCAGGTTTCAGACCAGTCTTGATTTAATTCTAGGCTTGATGTCACACTTAGCGAGAGGCTAGTATTTGAGATATATAGGTTATATATAGATTATATATATATAGGTGCATGGTGGCTGAGTGGTTACCACTGTGGTAGAAGAAGATTGCTGGTTCAAGTCCCAGCTGGCTCAGTTTGCATTTCTGTGTTGAGTTTGCATGTTCTCCCCATGTTGGCATGGGTTTACTCCGGATGCTCCAGTTTCCCTCACAGACCAAACACATGCCCTATAGGTGAACTGATGAACTAAATTGGCTGTAGTGTATGAGTGATCATGTAAATTATCCGCTGCATGATACATAAATCAGAATAGTTGGCGGTGCATTCCACTGTCGCAACTCTTTCTAAATAAAGGACTAAATCGAAGGAAAATGATAGAGTTAATATATGTGTGACATTGGCTGCTCAACATGGCAAAGACAAGAGAGGTAGGATCCAAGTGCAGCTTAATAAGTGATTTAATAAACAAAGTGTTCATGCAAGTAATCTTGGACAAAATAGGCAAAATCCAGAATTAAACAGGGCAATCCAAAACCATCGTCAAAACATGACATCGATTCAAAGTAGTGATGTGACGTTGTGCGCCGAGGCTTCGAAGCATGTATCAAAAAAACGATACATCTCGCAGTGAAGCAGTGTATCGGAGCTTGATTCGTTTTGCCATCATCACGTGATCAGTGACGTCCGAAGCTTCATTTTCGCCTTTACCCACGTGACTGCTTCGAATTTTGATTCAAAGGTTTAAACACCCTCATAGTAAAGTGTATAGCGAGAGAATTGGTGTCTATTACATACATTTGTTTCAAAGCACTGCACCAGTCCCACACACCAGTAATTAAACTAAACTACAATAGTATTTTTTAGTAAAAAGGTTTTGAACAATATTATATATATATATATATATATATATATATATATATATATATATATATATATATATATATATATATATATAGGTGCATGGTGGCTGAGTGGTTACCACTGTGGTAGAAGAAGGTCGCTGGTTCAAGTCCAAGTATTAGCGTATTTTTTTTATGACTATCTTTAAAGAAAACCACCGCATATCGTAGTATTGTGTTTTACATAGACCATCTGGTGAATGCAATCTTGAAGCATCGTTCACATAGCGTCCTCCTAGAACACTCGCCTCTCAATCAGGAGTCGCTGTTTTGATCCCTGCTTGGAGCGGGACTAATTGTATTATGATAAACTTTTGAATACCTTGGATTTTACTCCAATCATCAGTTGTGTAATGTAATATATCTTGTGTAAAAACTACAGTAATTGAGTAATTTGTTTATATTGCTGTTGTTGTATTACTACATGAATGAGTTGGTCAGTTGTGAACATTTGACATTATGGCAACACAGTGCTTTCCCACACTTTCACCAGAAGAGGTCCTCATCGAGCTCTGATTTAGAAAGCTTCGAGTAACGAACCTAATTTCCGATACAATTGAGTCGAGCGCTTCACTGGTTCAGAAAGCTTCATTTCACCATCACTAATTCAAAGTACAAACAAAACAACAAACTTGGACTAAGGTAAACCAGGTGCCATGAAACCAACGTGACGGATAACAAAGACTCACTACAGACAACAGACTGTGCAACATGTATAAATAGTCCAGGTAATCAGAAATGACGAGAGTCAGCTGTGCATGTGTGATCAGTGGTGATTGGTGACCGGTGTGTGTGAGTGGCATCCAGGGATTTGTAGTTCGTGGATGAGTTTGTAGTTCACAAGCAATTTTCCAGGAAGTGATTGCTGGTGATCATGACATTATGTGTGTGTGTGTGTGTGTGTGTGTGGATTCCAAATTGTGTTTAACACAGCAAGGAAGTTTTCACAATATCTAATATACTATTTTTTTTGTTTTATTTCCACTAGAATAAAAACATTTTTTATTTTTTTTAAACACCATTTTAAGGTCAATAATATTAGCCCCCTTAAGCAATACTAGTTTAAGATCTACAGAACACACCACTGTTATACAATGACTTGCCTAAATACTCTAACTTTACCCTAATTACCCTAGTTAAGTCTTTAAATGTCACTTTAAGCTGAATACTAGTGTCTTGAAAAAATATCTAGTCTAATATTATGTGCTGTCATCATGACAAAGAGCAAATAAATCAGTTAAAGAGCCCATATTATACATGAAATAGGGTCATATCTTGGTTGTAAGGGTCTCCAACAACAGTCTCATATGCATGCAAGGTCAAAAAACACTTTCATGGTCTCATAATCTGCATTTATTTTTACCTAATTATCCCAGCGACTCCCGTATGAATCGTCCAGTGATTCATTTGTTCCCAAACCCCTCCTTAGCGCGAAACTAATCTGCGCTGATTGGACCGATGACAGTCTGTCGCGATTGGTCGACTGCCTTCAGTCAGAGAGTGAAATGCCCAATAGCTAATCAGCAATATAAAAGTAATCACAGTTCATACACGCTCGATAGTGTAGGCGTGGATTTTAGCTGCCACACACACACAAACACACACAAACACACACCTCGGGACGACAACGCTCTCGCTTCCGCCCGCACCCGCCAGGTTTTAGCCTGAGAACCCGCCCCGTTTTCTGCCCCCCGCGCCCGATCCTGCTGTACAGTCCAGACAGCCAAGCTGTCTGTATAAACACACACACACAGCACCAAGCACACAAAGCTCGCTCTCGCTCTCTCTCTCTCTCTCTCTCATACACTAACACACACATACACAAGCACCAAGCAGACTCTCTCTCATTCGCATAGCAATATCCGTGATATTGCGTTTTTGACGTGACTTTGCACGCGATAAGAGAATATAGCCAGTTAACCTGATACAGTACACGCGGTTACAAGTAATAATTCACAACTCAATACATTTGCAAGCTAGAGTCAACGAGGCAACAACTTTAATCGCACGTACTTACACTTGAGAAATGGAGGAAGAAACCCATCCTGACGTCCATCAGTAAGTTACTCTTTACTGATCCTTCCTTTAACAAACGCTGATGAAGTATTCTTTGTAGCATGTAGTTTCCAGAAGTTTCCAACTGCTTGGTTATAATGCTGATGTTTCATCTTTGGGTAGAGACTCGATAATATCCATCTGCAGTGTGACTTCAATCGACCGGCATGTTTGTGTGTGTGTGTGTGTGTGTGTGTGTGTGTGTGTGTGTCTGGGTTTCTGCGTCAGAGGGCGGGGCCTCAGGTTTGAAATCTCCCGGGTTTGCGCGTGCACGTGAATAACTTGGTTTCGTTCGTACGTCATGGCGAAACACCTAATGACTCGGTATCAAGGCGACTCGTTTGAAGCACTATGAGTCGACTCTTTTATAGATGAATCAACCGTTTTAAACACTGAACTCTTACAGATTTAAGCCTTAGCTGGATACTTCACTTCACTTAGAGCTGTGTTGCACACTACATGGAGAGGAATTTTCAAAAACCCATAATATGGCCTCTTTAATAGAAATAAGTCAATAAAAATATGATTAGAAATTTGCTGAACACTCTCTGAAACTGGAAGTAAAATATTCAGGGGGGTTCAATAATTCTGACTTGTAGATACATACGTAGAAAACGAGTCAATGCTGTTGTGATATATTCGCCACTACAGTCTGGGTTATTTCTTTGCTAAATCGCGTGTTTGCACACAGGTTTGTACCTCCAGCTCTAATAAGCGTTTGACACACTGTTGGCAGGATGAATTTTGCTGCAGGACTAATAAAGCTGAAATCAAATAAAGCACTCTGCAAATGTGCAAACTCACTTGGAGGGCCATCTGTAATTTCCATAATGATGCTACAGAGCAAAGGAATACGCCAGGAGGTCTATGGGAAAACTGCAGCGTGTGGAGATGCTTTAATCTAGTCAGCCATCTTTCATAACCAGAAAACACAGAGGCATTCAGCAGTAGCAGAAAAACAATAAATAAGTAAATAAATAAATAAATAAATAAATAAATACCACAATTACTACTACTAATACCATTAATAAACCACATTTATTCTGAGTATTCTAAAAACTGCTGATCTGCTATGATTATAACTGTAACGGGGAGACTGACATGGAGGGATCCATTATGCAGTATTTATTAGTCACACTTTCACTCAAACAATCAACACGCACAAAGGTACGAACATACAACAACAACAGCAATAAAGGTCTTAGGGCTGGCGACTGACAGACACAGAGTGAATTACCAGGCATGGGTCAGAGACAGGCGGCGTGATTCAGAGTCCGTGTTTCAAGCTTGGGTCGAGGGCAGGCAGCGAGTATCAGAGTCCGTGTAACAGGCTTAGGTCGTGGGCAGGCAGAAGGCAGAGCAGAGTCAGAAACGGGCTGGAGTAATACACAGGTGATCAGGCAGGATATAACGCTCAGTAATGCTGGCCGGGGCTGAACAAGACTTCGCAAAGACTGAGTGTTTGAGTGCGGCTTATAAAGGGTACGTGGGTCATTAGCGGGATTCAGTTCAGGTGTGCTGGATCAGTGTAAGTGGATGATGTAATGCTTAGAAGTCCGGAGATGGTGGCCTATGCTGGCCAGCGAGGGGAGTGACTGGGACCGAGTCGGTGACAATAACGTACAACTATCTCTAGGGTTTACAAAGAATGGTCCGACACAGAGGAAATATCCAGTGAGCGGCAGTTCTGTGCCTTGTTGATGCCAGAGGTCAGAGGAGAATGGCCAGACTAGTTCCAGCTAATAGAAAGGCAACAGTAACTCAAATAATCACTCGTTACAACCGAGCTCTGCAGAAGAGCATCTCTGAACACACAACACGTCCAACCTTGAGGCGGATGGGCTACAGCAGCAGAAGAGCACACCGGGTGCCGCTCCTGTCAGCTAAGAACAGGAAACTGAGGCTACAATTCACACAGACTCACTAAAACTGGACAATAGAAGATTGGAGAAACGTTGCTGCTCTGATGAGTCTCCATTTCTGCTGACACATTCAGATGCTCGGCTCACAATTTGGCCTCAACAACATGAAAGCATGGATCATCCTGCCTTGTATCAGCGGTTCAGGCTGGTGGTGGTGGTGTAATGGTGTGGGGGAGATTTTCTTTGGGTCCATTAGTACCAATTGAGCATCAACGCCACAGCCTACCTGAGTATTGCTGCTGACCATGTCCATCCCTTTATGAGCACAGTGTCTCCATCTTCTGATGGCTACTTCCAGCAGGATAACGCAGCATGTCATAAAGCTCAATCATCTCAGACTGCTGAACATGACGATGAGTTCACTGTACTCAAATGGCCTCCACAGTCACCAGAGCTCAATCCAATCGAGCAGCTTTGGGATTTGGTAGAACAGGAGATTGGCATCATGGATGTGCAGCCGACAAATCTGCAGCAACTGTGTGATGCTATCATGACAACATGGAGCAAAATCTCTGAGGAATATTTCCAGTAGCTTGTTGAATCTCTGCCATGAAGGATTAAAGCAGTTCTGAAGGCAAAAAGGGGTCCAACCTAAAACTAGTAAGGTGTATCTAATAAAGTGGCAGGTGAGTGTATATAAAGCCATATTCCTCCGTTCATTATTGCTGTATTTCATTATTCAGCAAACTTATTTTTTTAACACTGAATGTTAATAGAAGTACATAATGAAAAAAAAAAATCTTTACACTCAAGGTGTGTCTGTGTTGTTAGTGGAAGGGAATAACTTACCTTGTGGTGTCATGATTGACCAATCAGAATCAAGCGTTCCAGATATTACCAGATATATAAATATTACCAAAGCCAAACATTAATGTTTGCTCAGTTATTTTCACTGAACTACTGAAATCATAGTGGCACATCTTGTTCTATGGTTAGACAACATTAATTAAAGAAACATTTTAGCAAGAAACAAAGATAACACGTACATGGTGATAATTTTAAAACCATCAGAGGATAAAACTGACAATATTACTATATTTGACAACATGCATATTTAAATTGCCATGTGCTGCTAACTCATTCATTTGCACTACTCGTATTTTTAGATAATGAATGCCTATGCTAACAGTTGCAAATGTATTCACATTCATACATAGTCAACATATTCTCTCACACTGTTTAAGAAATGATATGGATTGGTTTATTGGCTGAATTAATCAGTTTGTTACAGAAATTAACATATTTCAGCAGTGTATTACGCTAATCCAAGATTTTAATCAATCAATCAATTAAACAAATTAGCCAATCAGTTGGTCAATCAGTCAATTAATAAACCAACCACCAACCAACCAATAACTTAATCAGTAAATTAATCAGTAAATCAATCAATCAATCAACCAACCAACCAACCAACCAACCAACCAACCAACCAACCAACCAACCAACCAACCAACCAACCAATCAATCAATCAATCAACCAATTAATTAATTAATTAATTAATTAACCAACTAATCAATAAATTAACCAATCAATCAGTCATTTGGTCAAACAATCAATTAATAAATCATTTAACCAATAAGTCAATCAATCAACCAATTTAACTAATCCAATCAATCAGTCAGTTGGCCAGCAAGTCAATCAATTAATTATTCATTCAATCAATCAATCATTCAATCGTTTGTTCGGTTGTTCATTCGTCTGCTGGCCCACCGGCACGCCCACCCGTCTTTCCGTCCATCTGTTCGTTTGTTCATTCATTCGTTCATTCATTCATTCATTCATTCATTCATTCAATTATTCATTCATTCCTTCATTCATTCATTCATTTGTTCGTTAGTTCAATTGTTCGTTCATTTATGTATTCATTCATCTGTGCATTCATTCATTCGTTCGTTCGTTCATTCATTCATTCATTCATTCATTCATTCATTCAATCATTCATTCATTCATTCATTCATTCATTCATTCATTCATTCGTTCGTTCATTCATTTACTCATTCATTCATTCGTTCATTCGTTCATACGTTTATTCGTTCATTCATTCGTTTGTTCGTTCGTTCGTTCGTTCGTTCGTTCGTTCGTCCGTCCGTCCGTCCGTCCGTCCGTCCTTTCATTCATTCATTCATTCATTCATTCATTCATTCATTCATTCATTCATTTATTCATTCGTTAACTCATTCATTCATTCGTTCATTCATTCGTTTATTTGTTTATTCGTTCATTCATTCGTTCGTCCGTCCGTCCGTCCGTCCGTCCGTCCGTCCGTCCGTCCGTCCATCCATCCATCCATTCATCCATCCATCCAACCATCCATTCATTCATTCAATTATTCATTCATTCAATCAATCAGTTGATCAGCTGATCAGTCAATCAATCAATTAATCAATTAATAGATAAATCAATCATGCTTTTAAATAGTGAATTCAAATATAAACACTAAACACATTCACAGTCATAGTCAACATGTTGTCTCTCACTGTTTAAGGAGTGGAAATGATGGTTTCTTAACTGACTTTATCAATTTGTGTCAGAAATCAGCACATCCCAGAAGCGCATCACGCCAATCCAATTCAGTTTCATACAGTTTTATGTATCGCACATACGCAGCATTGCAGGTTTTCAACCCAGCAAACAACCTCTGGACTGCGCAGTTGTTTGGAAAAGGCAATTTTCAGCTTAAAGTCTTGACAAGCTTTGTGAGGCATGACGTCTGCGCACTGCCATCAATCAACACCTGCTCAACTGCAGACCAACAGAGAAATGTCAGGCTTTTTTCTGTATTTTTTTCCATCACGCTGTTTAGATCAGATCATAGAGATCACATGAGACCGAAACAAGAATACCTTTTGTTGACCTTTCTGACGGATTTCATGACTTGATACTCACTGATACTCAAAGTTAAATAGGATTGTGCTGAAAAATATTAATAATAAATTACCTTTTTGGATAGGTGGGAGATTCTACATTGGGTCTAACTATTTTTCTGTCTTGAAACCTGTAAATGAATGAATGAATGAATGAATGAATGAATGAATGAATGAATGAATGAACGAATGAATGAATTAATGAATGAATCGATCGATCGATCAAGCAACCAATCATTCAGCCTACCAACCAATAAACCAACTAACCAAACATTTAGTTTGTTGATGGGTGGATAAATGAATGAATAAATGAATGAATGATTCAATGAATCAATGAATCAATGATTGAAACTATCAATCAATCATTAAATCAACCTGTTGTCCAACCAAACAAACCATTCAACCAACTGACCAGCCCACAGTTTAGTTCATCGATGAATGGATAAATGCATGAATGCATGATTGAATGAATGAATGAATCAATGAATCAATTAAAATAATGAATCAATCAATCAACTGGTCGTTCAACCAACCAATCAACCAACCAACCAACCAGCCAACTGTTTAGTTCTTCTGTGGATGAATGAACGAACCAACCAACCAATCAACCAACCAACCAGCCAACCAACCAACACACCAGTCAGTCAATCAATCAATCAATCAATCAATCAATCAATCAATCAATCAATCAATCAATCAATCAATCAATCAATCAATCAATCAATCAATCAATCAATCAATCGTTCAACCAACCAATCAAGCAACCAGCCAACCATTTAGTTCATTGGAGGATTAACAAATGAATGAATGAATGAATGAATGAATGAATGAATGAATGAATGAATGAATGAATGAATGAATCAATGAATCAATGAATCAATCAATCAATCAATCATTGAGACGTGTCATTTGGGTACAGTATTAAACAGTGCATGATTGGACACTGATTGTAATGGATTTTTTATTTTATTTATTTTTTTGCTTGATGTGTAGAACTGGTCTATAATACGCTTCAGCGGCATCGTTAAATAATGTTTCAGAAACAACAGAAGTTTTAATTTAGGTTACAGCTTGTTTTCTCATGTGGTGCAAAACAGATGCCATTTTGCCTGAAGAGCAATAATAATCATAGTAATAATAACAGACTTTTTAATGACAATGATCCCACTGGACTTGGAAAGGCAAATTAAATCAATAACAATGCCCTTTATTATATTTGTAATCAAATGTTAAAGTCCTTTTTGCTGGAGAATCAAAACACAATGCATTCCAAAGCACTTTTGCTGTAGAGCAGCTTTTATAAGGTGAACAAAAGGTCATACAAGCTCTCTTCAGAGCAGAAAACATCCAGCACAAACAAACGCCAATAATACAGCATATATAGTGGTGTGAAACAGTTAATATTTCACAATCAACTGCATCCAAAATAAAGTTTAATCATTTTATATGCATCAATCAATCAATCAATCAATCAATCAATCAATCAATCAATCAATCAATCAATAATGTGGTCAGAAAGAGCTGAACAATTTGACAAGTAATAATGTAGGAGTAACATCCATGTATTACTTTATAATGATATATAATGCACACAATGACATCTTCTTGTGGCATATTTAGACAACTTGCACACCTAAATTCACAACCCTGACAGGTTCAATTCATAAATATGATGATGGCATTGACAGAACATATAAAATAAAAACAAACCAACAAAGCCCAGTGCAGTGTACATTGTTTTATGGCCCCTCTGTCCGCTCTTTTTGATCCATGTTGGGAGAAATGAGTGCACAGACCACATGCTGGAAGGCCACCAATCCAACAAATTAACCAACCAATTAATAATTTAGTTAACCAAGGCATCCCTCCATCTACCAACCAAAAAAAAATAAATAAATAATCAACCAGCCAAATGATCAATCAGTAGATTAACAAATCCACCCATGCACCCATCTATCCATTGTTCCACCAACCAACCATTAAATTAACCAACCAACCATTCAATCAATTAACCAATCCATACAGTCATCCATTCATCTATCCACCAAATGAAAAAAAAAAACAACCAAACAATCAGGCAATTAACCAATTTATCCATCCATTCATCCATCCACCAACTAACCAACAAATTAACCAACCATTCAATAAATTAACCAATCCATACCTCCATCCAACAACCAAAAAATCAATCTATCAATCCATCCATCCATCCATCCAACAACCAACCAACCAACCAACCAACCAACCAACCACCCACCCAACTATCCAACTAGCCAACTAATTAAACCAATCCGTCCATCTATACATCCATCCATCCATCTATCCATCCATCCATCCAACCAGCCAATCAACCAACAAACCAACCAACCAACCAACCAACCAATTACCCAACTATCCAACTAGCCAACTAATTAAACCAATCCGTCCATCTATACATCCATCCATCCATCTATCCATCCATCCATCCAACCAGCCAATCAACCAACAAACCAACCAACCAACCAACCAACCAATTACCCAACTATCCAACTAGCCAACTAATTAAACCAATCCGTCCATCTATACATCCATCCATCCATCTATCCATCCATCCATGCATCCATCCATCCATCCAACCAGCCAACCAACCAACAAACCAACCAACCAACCAACAAATTGAGCAACCCACCAATTATGTCAACATAATGCAACCTACCAATTGACCAACCAACCATTTTATCAATTAAGTAATCCATCCATCCACCAAACTCAAGAATTAACCAACCAATCAATCAGTCAATTAACCAATCTATCCATCCACCAACCAACCAACAAATTGACCAACCCACCAATTGTCAACATAATGCAACCAACCAACCAACCAACCATTTAATTAATTAACCAATCCATCCATCCACCAAATTACAGAATCAACCAACCAATCAATCAGTCAATTAACCAATCCTTCAATCCTTCTATCCACCTACAAACCAACAAATTACCGACCATTCAATCAATTGACCAATCCATCCTTTCATCCATCTATTAACTAACCATTCATTCAATCAATCAATCAATCAATCAATCAATCAATCAATCAATCAATCAATCAATGAATCATATGGGATTATCTGGTTATACAGAGCAAAACAAGTTGGCATAATTAATAACATGCATGATCATCATGCATCTATGACTTCATCATGACATATAATACAAACAAGTCCAGAGTTGAGTTTTTTCCGTTTTGTCATCTCGCTGATTAGTTAGACATTTGCTCTTGTGGCGTATTTAGGCAATTAACCCGGTGAGTTCAATTCTGAAATACAATGATGATGGAAAAAAAAAAAGAAAAGAAAAGAAACTAGCCAACAAAGCCCAGCACGGTGGAAATGGTTTTCGGCCCCTCCGTCCGCTCCTTTTGATCCGTGTTGGGAGAAATGAGTGCACAGACCATTTGCTGGGAGGCCTTACCTCAAATGGGTCTGGGCAAAGAACCCCTATATCCACCTTTCATTTTCCATTTCAATCAGCAAATGCAGTCATTACCGCACTCCATTTGCTGCTGCATTATGTTGACAAAATAGCCCATTACTAACATGAAGTTGGAGGAAAGCAACAGGACTTTGTGCCCGAATTAATTCCAGGCTTCAACCAGAGCTAGAATTATGACTTCAGAAATGTTGCATTGCAGGCCTCATTTACCTTCTGCAAAACACGGCCATAAAAAGAAGCTGGAAGTGGAAATTCGCCTCTATCTCTCATACACACATACATCTTTGTGGCAGTGCAGACTGGGGCTTCAAGACAAGACGGTGTTGAACAAAAAAAAAGAAAAGCGCAGCTCAGAATGATTACATGAAACAGCTGGATATAAATAAAGGCAGATCCTTCTTATGTATACACAATACAATTATGCAAAAATGAGTTTGAGTTTCATACAGGTTGCCTGAAACTCCAGGCTAACATTAAAAACAATGAATACTTGATATGATGTCTATAGTCTACATATATTTTTGGGAATTGCACTATTTCTAATCTCTCGTTCAGCTTTCAACAACAAAATCAGCTTGTCTACACATTTAGCTTTTTAATCAGACAAATGTTCAATACCTAATGAACAATAATCAGTGTTGGGGAGGATGTACCCGTCTTCTTATGGCTACTTCCAGCAGGATAAGGCACCATGTCATAAAATAAGAGTCATCTCAGACTCCCAATCTGAGATCTTGGTCAAGCGCCACATTGTCTTGTCTCAGATATTTAGAACTGGCTCGAGGGCTTCACCACAGATAACAGAGAGCCTATTGATTTGACTATTTTCACCAATACTTTGTGCGCAGATGTTTTGGGGAGTCTTTACCAAATTTGGTCAATTATTTAATCACCTAACAATGTTGCTTTACCAGCTTTTCAACAGGAAACCTAACTAACTGCCTCACCAGACTCTTGTTCATGACTTGGAAGACAGGGATGGACCAAACCTGATCACCTAAAACTTACTACAACGGTAAAACTTGAGAAGCTTTTTTTTCTTTTGCATTTAGCTTGCTCGCGTTAGCTGTTGCTCTTTACCGCCTTTCGTCTCACTCAGACACTGCATCGCCATACATCTTTGTGACTGCAGACTGGGGCTTCAAGACAAGACTGTGTTGAACACACACACACACACACACATACACACACAAATGCAGCTCATAATGAAGACACAAACCAGTTTTATATAAATAAAGGCAGACCTTTCTTATGTATACACAATACAATTATACAAAAATGACAAGATTTTGAGTTTCATACAGGTTGCTTGAAAGTCCAGGCTTACATTAAAAAACAATAAATACTTCACATGGTGTCCATAGTCTACATTATTTGGGCAATTGCACTCAGACTCCCAATCTGAGATCTGGGTCAAGCGCCACATTGTCTTGTCTCAGTCATTTAGAACTGGCTCGAGGGCTTCATCACAGATAACAGAGAGCCAGATTTGACTAATTTCACCAATACTTTGTGCGCAGAGGTTCTGGAGGCTGATTTAATCCCCTAAAAGTGGGGCTTTACAAGCTTTTCAACAGGAAAACTAACTCAGCGAGACTCTTGTTCATGACTTGGAAGAGCATTAGGATGGACCAAACCAGATCACCTAAAACTTTCAACAACAGTAAAACTTTACTTTTTGCAGGAACTTGCCTGCGCCAGCTGTTGCTTTTTTCCCCCTTTCGTCTCACTCGGACCTCCACAAACCACAAACTTTCCTTGTAATCTCTTAAAGTTTCTGGCCTGCAAAGCAGTAAGAAGAACTTTCGCAAACCGACACTCAGCAGAGTCCGTCACCCCGGGAACCCAAGACAACCTCCACTCATGAGAAAGTAAATGTGAAGGATGTTACCGAGTCACCAACAAAATAGGCATGCTATATTTCTCCAAGGCCAGCCCGGCGAGGGAATCTCAAGACAGCGTTGTCTCTTACTGATCTGGTGCAAATTGGGCTCAAGCTGTTCAAGATAAGTCAAATCTCTGCTCTTATGGTTTCTCAGGTGTGATTCTAAGACCTAGCAATAAATACTAGAATTAATTTGGGACGGTTGTCAGCTCATTTTGCATCCTCTGAACTGCCTCTGCGTGTATTTGTGTGTGTGTTTGGTTGTTGTTTGTTTATTATGAAGTTAGTTTCAAGTATCGTAGTGTAGCTCAGCAAATATTTGTTTCATTTTGTAAGAACTGTGTGATTCTAAGTCATTGCCTCGAGCTGGAGATTTCGTTACCTTGCTAAAATTGAACCCAATATTGTGTTATGTTTTTAGCGTTGGCCACAGAAATAATATCAACGTGATTGGTTGAATATGATGCCTTCTGTTTGCTGGACAAATGGTAGATGAAGTGTGAATCTTTTAATCTGATTCAGTCTGACTCAATCGAGTTGAATCAAGTGATCAAATCTTCAAGATCCGACTCCTTGATCTAATAAGTCCCTGGTCGATCTTTTAACGTAGGTTGATCCCCTACAACAATGAGGTCACTGTACTCAAATTGCATCCATCCATCCATCCATCCATCCATCCATCCATCCATCCATCCATCCATCCATCCATCCATCCATCCATCTATCCATCTATCTATCTATCTATCTATCTATCTATCTATCTATCTATCTATCTATCTATCTATCTTTTCAACATTAAACTTCATAAATAATTGGAAAACAGACACAGTGTAGACAATATAACCACTAATGTACTGTCAACTGGCTATCACTGAATAATTCTTCGCACATTTCAAACGTGATGTGTTAGTGAGACTATTTTGGAAAACAACAACAACAACACTGAAACGATACACCCGAAATAAATCAATAGACATTAAAAGAGCTGAGTGAGTAAATCCAGAAGGCCGTGCTTGAACGATGTAGGAAAGCAAGCCCTGAAGGCACTGGACTGGTTTGCAGGGTTTTGATGCTTGGCTGAAGTCAACCTTTCTTTGAAGCCACCTTTACATTGTGCTAACCTCAGTATTAAATGTCACGCCTAGAAAACCTATAAAGCATTTTCTGTCAAGCAGAAGTCAAGGGTTGAACGCTTCAAATGTGCCACCACAAACAAAAAATAGATGGTCTTTTGCAGGAGGAACAATATAGAGCTAAACATGGAACTTTTAGTACTGACACTTAGGTTCCTTCTAGTGTCCGCTACTGTACTTTCAGTGGGATCTAACGGACAGATTTATATAAGCAGTGAGAATTAATTTGCTTGTGCCATATAGCCAACTGTATGATTGCTTTTTGAGTTATTTTAATGTTGATGGGGCGGCATGGTAGTTCAGTGGTTTGCACTGTGGCCTCACAGCAAGAAGGTCGCTGGTTTGAGTCCCGGCTGGGTCAGTTTGCATTTCTGTGTGGAGTTTGCATGTTCTCCCCGTGTTGGCGTGGGTTTCTACCGGGTGCTCCGGTTTTTCCCTCAGTCCAAACACATGCGCTATAGGGGAACTGATCAACTAAATTGATCATAGTGTATGTATGTGTCTGTGTGAATGTGAGTGTGTATGGGTGTTCCCAGTACTGGGTTGTGGCTGGAAGGACATTAAAATGGTGAAAATAGAAAAAGGTGGAAAACAAATAAATCAAAAATGATCATTAGAGTCAGCATAAACCAAACAATGCCAAAACCAAGGAATATAACAATATATATATATATATATATATATATATATATATATATATATATATATATATATATATATATATATATATATATATATATATATATTTTTTTTTTTTTTTTTTTTTTGACATGTGACAGAGCGCTATTCATAAGCATCCTTTTTAATTGGTTTAGTTTATAAATAAGCTTTCCATCTACGTACACTTTGTTGGGATTGGACAATATTTGAAGATCTGGATTCTGATGGTTAAAATTAGCCCTGTTTTATTATATATATGGTCTGGGAATTTACAAATTGTCGTCATAAAATAATAATATTTCAAGAGTTCACACTTAGATATTGCTTGACAACTGTTAGCAGGTTTGGCATGCTGTCCCGGGAGAGAACCCTGAGCTCGGAGATAGTTGAGCCCAGGGCTCCCGCCAGGTCCATAGAGCATGTGAGGGGAGTACGAGATCAGGTGGTTCTCGAGAGCTCCCCTTTTTTAAAGGAGGAAAGGAGGAGAAAGGGGGTGGATGGGGGGTTTCTTCGGAAAACGAAGATAGGGGAGTAATGTCTAGCTAGGCTACTTATAGTGGGTTAGGATAGATCTGATTGGCTAACTAATGAGTGTAGATAGGTGTCCAGCTGCAGTCAATTATATCACGTGCTCCTCTCGAAATTAGTTTAAAAACTTCACTTCATTTAATATTATAATGCTTTCTGGCATAAAAGAAAAAAATATATATTTTTTTTCAAACAAAGTATTGCTGACTATTCATATTATGATCTTAATATCAACTGTCAAATATGCCCCCGGCGACGTGGTGGCGCAGTAGGTAATGCTGTCACCTCACAACAAGAAGGTCGCTGGTTCGAGCCTTGGCTGCGTTAGTTGGTGTTTCTGTGTGGAGTTTGCATGTTCTCAACGTGTTCACATGGGTTTCCTCCGTGTGCTCCGGTTTCCGAAGCAAATACACATTGCAATATCTCTTGACCTGTACGGGACACTGTTCCCAATTTTAGCAAGGACCCTTAGTTCATGGTTTTTATGGAGTGTACCAATTTTAGTTAGAATTGATCAAATTATTGTTAAGATTCACCCTTTGAAGCAGTTTGGGCTCAACACTGTTTATAACATCACAGCTTTAAGAAAATGTAATACATAAAATATGGATATCAAAATTACGTTCATTCATTTATTTGTGGCTTAATTAATAATAATAATAATATTAATATTAATAATAATAATAATAATAATAATAATAATAATAATAATAATAATAATAATAATGATAATAATAATAATAATAATAATAATAATAATAATAATAATAATAATAATGATAATAATAATAATAATAATAATAATAATAATATTGATAATAATAATAATTATAATAATAAGGATGATAATAATAATAATAATAATAATAATAATAATATTAATAATAATAATAAGGATGATAATAATAATAATAATAATAATAATAATAATAATAATAATAATAATAATAATAATAATGATAATAATAATAATATTCCTTACATTTATGTAGCGCTTTTCTGGCCACTCAAAGCATTCTACACAATGGGGGGAATCTTCTCATCCATCACCAGTGTGCTGCATTCACCTGGATGATGTGATGGCAGCCATTTTGCGCCAGACCGCACACCACACAGCAGCTGATTGGTGGAGAGGAGACAGAGTAATGAAGACCAAATTATGATATGGGGATGCTTAGGAGGCCATGATGGACAGAGGCCAGTGGGCAAATTTGGCCAGGATGCCGGAGTGAAACCTCTGCTCTTTTTCCAAGGACATCCTGGGATTTTTAATGACCACAGAGAGTCAGGACCTCGGTTTAACGTCTCATCTGAAAGACGGCGCTCACTGAGCAGTATTGAGTCCCCGTCACTACACTGGGGCATTAGGACCCACACAGACCGCAGGTTGGGCGCCCCCTGCTGGCCTCACTAACACCACTACCGGCAGCAACCCAGCTTTCCCATGTGGTCTCCCATCCAGGTACTGACCGGGCGCAGCCCTGCTTAGCTTCAGTGGGCGACCATGTGAAAGTTGCAGGGAAATAGCTGCTCTAACAAATCTTAAATGAGCCAAAAAGGCGAGAAAGAGTAACCTGATGAAACAAAGGCTTCCAAGCTTAAACAGGGGGAGTTAGGGTAAGGAATCAATAAACAGTTCAATTGTTCTAATAAATCAATAAATTAAGGTTGGTCAAAGTTCTGTTCAGAAACACTTTAACTGTGCTAATATGTCAGTATTTTTCTTCAATAATAATAATAATAATAATAATAATAATAATAATAATAATAATAATAATAATAAAGATGAAAAAATATATAATTAAACACTTGATGGTTCAAGTTTCAAATATAAATTATAAGATGGTTTTTGATTTGTATTTGATTTGATAAAGGTTTTAAAAATGTCATAAGAAGTAGAGCAGAAATGCAAGCCCTTCTCTGTATTGTTTAAGAAAACTGCAACTGAACTGCCTTATAGCTCACACTTTAAATCAAACGGGAATATAGCAGACCCGAAAGTGTTGGAGGAGCCATTTTAAAAAGGTCTCCTTGTTATCGTAAGCCTGTCCTGCCACAGCAAACACTGTTTTCCCTTTCTTTCTTTTCAGCTCTCGCAAAAAAAAAAAAAAAAAGAATCAATCCAAAGCATTTAATTAAAGGCCAAACTCATATTAAAACCTTTTCCGTCATAAAAACGTCTCTCGGCGTGGAGTCTGACTCTTTGTTTGCCAGATCGCTATTTCTGGGGGGAAAAAGGCTTGGCACTGCTGGCATTTGTTTGGATGTGTGACCTTTTAAAGATTGGAGAAATCTACAGCCATCTTGTTTCGCCTCCTGGAATTCCCCAGATGTGCAGACTGACTGACTGTCTGGACGGAAAAGCAGCACAAGGTCGTGTGTTTTTGGAGTCAAAGCGGTGGCAGCTGCGTGTTTGCTTCAGAAAAGTAAGTGCTGTCAAGACAAGACTCTTGTTTGACATGGGTGATTGCAATAGGGGGACCTGGTTTAACCTGTGAAGCAATACAATAAGAGAAGAAAATGCTGCGTGCATGTAAACTTCAAAATAACAATGCACTCAGTATATTATATATATATATTATATATATATACATTACACATACTGCGCAATAAGGCTCAAGACTTGGATGGCATGATTTGTTGCTATTTTCGGACCACCACAACCCTAATTTTCACGTTTTGTGCAACATTATTTAAATAGGAAATCCATTTGTGCCACTTTGTGGACTCATGGGTGTGCTGGTCTAGAAAGGAGGCTGTTAAGGCGCATTGTTGGCGCATTGCTATTTTGAGGAACTGAAATAGACCGTGCCAATTTGCATTAGTATAATGTGTGCAGAGCGAAGCAGTGGCGCAGTAGGTAGTGCTGTCGCCTCACAGCAAGAAGGTCGCTGGTTCGAACCTCAGCTCAGTTGGCGTTTCTGTGTGGAGTTTGCATGTTTACCCTGTGTTCGCATGGGTTTCCTCCGGGTGCTCTGGTTTTAAGTTGGTGGTTTATTCCACTGTGGCGACCTCGGATTACTAAAGGGCCTAATCTGACAAGAATATGAATGAATGAATGCATGAATAATGTGTGCAGTGCATAATTTGTAAGTTGCAAGATTAGGGTAACAGCATTACCAGAGGAGGGAATTTGAAGAAAGTGAAGAGCAGGGAAGGGCGGGGGTACGTGTGAAGACGGGGATAAATAAATTGAGGTGCTGGATCAGATTTCAGAGATTCTGGATCCAGCTGTTCCGGAACAAATTAAGTCCTGTGTGTGTGTGTGTGTGTGTGTGTGTGTGTGTGTGTGTGTGTGTGTGCGCAAGTGTATGGGTGTTTCCCAGTACTGGGTTGCCGCTGTGTAAAACATTTGGAGTAGTTGACGGTTCATTCCACTGTGGTGACCCCTGATGAATAAGGAACTTAGCCAAAGGAAAACGAATGAATGAATGAATGAATGAGTAAACAAATGAATGAACGGATGAATGAATTAATGAATGAATGAATAAATGAACGGATGAATGAATGAATGAATGAACGGATGAATGAATGAATGAATTAATTAATTAATTAATGAACGGATGAATGAATGAATGAATGAATGAATGAATGAATGAATGAATGAACGAACGGATGAACGAACGGATGAACGGATGAATGAATGAATGAATGAATGAATGAATGAATGAATGAATGAATGCATTTTTACAGCTATATAAGTCAGTGCAGCCAGCATTCTTCAAACTAACGTATTTTGTGTTCAGCAGAAGAGAGAAAAGCACATGAGGGAGATTAAATGATGAGGTAATTTAAATGTTTCCATGAACTATCCCTTTAAAAATAAGAGTTGTCCACTTTAAATACTGGCATTAAATACGGAACAGAGGAAAAATGTTGCAGACGGATCATTACCGGCTTGAGGTCTCGGACACAAATAACAGACAAATGCCCTTTAGCAGCGCAGCGCTCTGGGACACGACATCTGACCTTTACACGAGGACACAAACTCACGGATAATAGTCGATGGACTTCCAGAGTTCATTGGATCGTTCTGCTCCTGTTGGGTGTGGACATTTTCATGCCATCTAATTAGAGCTGGATCTGGTTGTGAAGTGGACAGAAACGTCACCACATGCTGATCCAGAGTCAGCTGTCGAGCTCCAGGATCGATATCATCTCTGTTAATGAGAAGCTTTGATGAGCGGGGAAGCTTTTTTTTTTTTTTTTTTCATTTGCTCGACCCTTTTATTACCAGATTAGTACTTATTTGTATTCGGATTAGTACTTATAATGTTTTACATATGCATTGTTCAAATTGACTCCTCTTTGGTTATGTTGGGGGCTGTTTTTGGTTATTGTTGCTGGTCTTTCCTGTTGGGAATAGGTAAACTTAGTAATTTATGCCCGGCGTTTATTGTTGGGTTTTTGAGAAATTTCTGAAAAGTTTCCCACTATATGTGTGAAAATGTGATTTGTCACCAAAAATCATTCCATTTGCTGAAACACAGAGAAAGTTGCAGCCAATTTGCCACTCAAAATCAGTCCGGACGGGATTAGAACAACTCAAAAAATGACCCTGTGACCTGCACAGAGACCTGGTGGGCAAAAAAAAAATGGTTAGTGGCAGCAACATTGGTCATTTTACATTGATGGATGGATGAATGGATGGATGGATGGATGGATGGATGGATGGATAGATAGATAGATAGATAGATAGATAGATAGATAGATAGATAGATAGATAGATAGATAGATAGATAGATAGATAGAAGAAATACATGAATTAAAGAAAGAAAGAAAGAAAGAAAGAAAGAAAGAAATACACAAATGACTGACTGACTGACTGAATGAATGAATGAATGAATGAATGAATGAATGAATGAATGAATGAATGAATGAACGAATGAATGAATGAATGAACGAATGAATGAATGAATGAATGAATGAATGAATTATGTACACGAAATGAATGAATGAATGAATGAATGAATGAATGAATTATGTACACGAAATGAATGAATCGAAGCAAATAATCAGGATTTGATTAAAAATATGAGCAGTTGAAAATAAATTGTCAAAACAATTGTCAATATAAATTGTTCTAGCATTTTATATAAATCTAAATTCTTCAAAATATACATATGTTGTAATAGATTTATATATTTATGTGTATATATAAATATTTAGTAGTTTAAATATTTGTAATAACTTGTGCTAAAATTAAATAATGCTATTTATGTTCGTCAATAGCATTAATTTGACAATATCAAATTATTGCATATAAATTATTATTATTTATTATAGTATTTATTTCTGATAGTAGACATGTGCAGTATTTGTTTACGTGCTGTCACGAGCATCAAACAATCCTGATCATCTTACAAAAAAATGTTTTCACTTTTTAGTTTCTGCTTTTGTCAGTGCTCGCAGGACTTTTCCATCATGTCCACACTTTCCTAATTCGTTCCAAATGTCTTTTTAAACTCAGTCCTGGTCACACACTCTTTGCCCATTAAAGCTCACTCTTTGCCCATTAAAGCTCACACATGCATGTACAGCAATGTTATTAATTCATAGCAGAGCGGTGATGTTCCTCCTCCTGTCCTCATCACATATTCCCTCAAGCCCTTTAAAGCTGCAAATAAAGAACTTTTATGCCCGCCGTTAACATGCTTTTATGTGGACGTTAACAGATAATTGCTACCTTCGAAATTCCATTCAAAACGTTTGCGCTGATCGAGAGGGTCGAGCAAAGCCAACAGTGCTGATTTCCCCATTTATCAAATCCTCTCATTAACAGAGAACATATCGATCCTGCAAGGACTGACTCTGGATCAGATGTTTCTGTCCAGTCAGCCTCCATCTGCACATTATCCTTAATTTTTGTAAGAACGTTTAAATCCAGTGAAATAAGATGTACAGTTGAATTCGAATTATTCGACCTAATGTGATTTTTATTTTCAATTTGACAAATATTTCCCAAATGATGTTTATCAGAGCAAGTTATTTTTCACAGTATTTTCTATAATATTTTTTTTCTTCTGGAGAAAGTCTTATTTGTTTTATTTTGGCTAGAATAAAAACAGTTTTTTATTCATTCATTAACTTTATTCCACCTATCTGGGGTTGGGTTGCTCAAGAGAAAACCCCAGACTTCTCCCTTTACACACACTTCGTTCAGCTCCTCCAGGGTGATCCTGAGGCATTCCCAGGCCAGTCAATAGACATAGTCTCTCCAGTGTGCCCTGGGTCTTCCCTGAGGCCTCCTCCTGGTGAAACATGCCTGGAACCCCTCCCTAGGTAGGCGTCCAGGAGGCATCCGAAACAGATATTTAATATTTCTTGTGTAAATACACAATGAATAGCAGCTACGCTAATTATTTTATTTATTCTCTATTTCCACCTGGGGATACTCATCCCGAGACCTGATCCAGGACCTGTGAAGAGATGATGCCAAGGTATCCATAATCCTGGACCAGGCCGTATCCTGAGCAGATGCTGTGGCAGTCAAAGAGGAGTGGGAAGTATGAGTCTGATTCCTGAAAGACCCCAGTGACACAAAAGTTTTCACATTGATCCCTTCTGGACGCCTACCTAGGGACATGTTCCAAGCATGTCCCACCAGGAGGAGGCCTTGGGTAAGACCCAGGACATGCTTTAAGGACTATGGCTATGTCTCTTGGCTGGGAACGCCTCAATATTACTAGCCGACTTAAGCACTTTTTGTTTTGGATTGTTTCAGAACAAACCACTGTTACACAATGACTTGCTGAATTACCCTAACTTTACCCTTTAACCTTTTTGTTTTTTCTTGTTGTTGTTGTTCTTTGCTGCTGGTGTTGTTCTTTTTTGTTCTTTGTGTTGTTGTTGTCATGTGCTGTTGATCTTGTTCTTTGTTGTTGTTGTTTCTTTTATTGTCATGCATTGCTGTTGTGTGTTGTTGTTGTTGTTGTTGTTGTTGTTCTTTGCGGTTGTTTGTTGTCATTGTTGTTCTTTGTTGTTGTTCGCTGTTGTTGTCTGTTTTTACCGTTCTTTGTTGTTATTCTTCTTCTTTGTTGTTGTTTGTTATTTGTTGTTAATTGTTGTTTGTTGTTATTTGATGTTGTTGTTTGTTGTTACCATTTTTTGTTGTTCTTCTTCTTCTTTGTTGTTGTTTGTTGTTAATTCTTTGTTGTTGTTGTTGTTGTTTTCTTCTTTGTTGTTGTTTTTTGTTGTTTGTTGTTACCATTTTTTGCTGTTCTTATTGTTATTTGTTGTTGCTGTCATTATTGTTGCTTTCTTCTTTGTTGTTAATTGTTGTTTGTTGTTGTTGTTGTTGTTTGTTGTTACCATTTAATGTTGTTGTTTGTTTTTACCATTTTTTTGTTGTTTTTCTTCTTTGTTGTTGTTATTGTTGTTTTCTTCTTTATTGTTAGATGTTGTTTGTTGTTAATTGTTGTTTGTTGTTGTTGTTGTTTGTTGTTATTTGATGTTGTTGTTTGTTGTTACCATTTTTTCTTGTTGTTCTTCTTTGTTGTTGTTGTTATTGTTGTTTTCTTTTTTGTTAATTGTTGTTCATTGTTAATGGTTGTTTGTTGTTGTTGTTATTTTATGTTGTTGTTTGTTGTTACCATTTCTTTTTGTTGTTGTTGTTGGTTTTCTTCTTTGTTGTTGTTCTTCTTCTTTGTTGTTGTTTGTAGTTAATTCTTCATTGGTGTTGTTGTTGTTGTTCTTCTTCTTCTTCTTCTTTGTTGTTGATTGTTGTTTGTTGTTGATTGTTGTTAATTGTTCATTGCTGTTGTTGTTGTTGTTGTTGTTGTTGTTTTTGTTGTTGTTTTCTTCTTTGTTGTTGATTGTTGTTTGTTGTTGATTGTTGTTGATTGTTCTTTGTTGTTGTTGTTGTTTTTCTTTGCTGTTGTTTTTGTTGTTGTGGTTGTTTTCTTCTTCTTTGTTGTTGATTGTTGTTTGTTGTTGATTGTTCTTTGATGTTGTTGTTTGTTGTTATTTGATGTTGTTGTTTGTTGTTACCACTTTGTTGTTGTTTTTGTTTTCTTTCTTCTTTGGTGTTGTTGTTCTTTGTTGTCGTTGTTGTTGTTGCTTTTATTTGTTGTTGTTGTTTGTGTGCTGTTGCCGGGATCCCCCCGGAGGAGCTGGTGAGAGGGAAGTCTGGGGTTCTCTCCTAAGATTACTGTCCCCATGACCCAGCCCCGGAAAATCGGACGAAAAGGAGATGAGATGAAATGAATTGAACAGCAGCCTGAGCCAACTCAGCTGACTTGTCTCAATGTGGAAGAGCAGCGGCTCTACCCCAAGCTCCTCTTGGGTGACAGAGCTTCTCATGCTCTCTATAAAGGTGTGCCCTGCCACCCTATGAAGGAAACTCACTTTGGCCGCTTGTATTCGAGATCTTGTCCTTTCGGTTATAACCCAAAGCTCATGACCACAGGTGAGAGTAGGAACGTAAAGTGACCAGTACAACGAGAGCTTTGCCTTTCAGCTCAGCTCCTTCTTCACCACAACAGAACGCATTACTGCTGCCGCTGCAGTGTCTGTCTGCCAATCTTTTCTTTCTGTCAACAAGTCTTTACCCCAGGTGGAGTTTTCATTATTTATTTTTTAAAGCATTTTAAGGTCAATATTATTACCCCGCTTAAGCAATATTTGTTTTGGATTGTCTCCAGAACAATTCACTGTTATACATTGACTTGCCTAATTACCCTGACTTTACCCTAATTACCCTAGTTAACCCTTTAAATGTCACTTTAAGCTAAATACTAATATTTGAAGAATATTTAATCTAATAATATGTGCTGTCACCATGGCGAAGATAAAATAAATCAGTTATTAAATGGATTATTAAAACTATTCTGTTTAGAAATATGTTGAACAAATCTTCTCTCTGTTAAACAGAAATTGGGGAATAAAACATACAGCGGGGCTAATAATTCTGACTTCAGCTGTATGTGATTGTTTTGTGTTGCCGGCAGGAGCTCTGCTGCTCAGTGCTGAT